>NW_027126423.1:25000-40000 GCF_037325665.1 Littorina saxatilis | reverse complement strand
CCTTTACCCAAAGACCAGGAATAGTTAAATGCCCCATACCCAAAGCCCTTCCGAAGTCCAAGATCCAGAAGCCTTGGAGACGATTGAGTTGTCGTACCGAAGGAAACACATTTGATTGTTTAAGTATTTGAAGGAAGCGTTAGAGTGTGGTGTCAAGTAAATCACATTGTATCGCACTGTTATATATATATAGATTTCTTTGATGTGATTGATTGTTTTCAGCCATCCAGGTAGTTAACTTTATATTTCGCAATCATGATGTTATATGGGACGTTTTCAAAAATTGTCGCCAAATCGGTCCAACTTTTTTTCAAAAAATGAAGTTTCTAAAATCGTTACTTTAATTTTAGGTCTGGAATCTGTATTCATGTATTAGTTAAAAACTGAAGTAAGACACCTTAATGACGATTATTACGAAAAATTATCTTTAAATGCGAGAGTTACTGTTGACGCGTTTCACAAAAATGTCGTATGCATGGAAGTTACATTATGTCTGCAATTAGCGTATATTTTGCGTATTACTTGACACTGTCTTCATTTTTGTGGCTGCATGCTGCCCCTGAATGTAGTTGAATGTAAAATGTCAAATAAGCATATCTTTTCTTTAAATTATACCCCCATGTTTTCCCTGCCTCGTTAGGGGGATATTGCGCATCCTTGAACTTGTCTCTCGATGAACATGGGACGCATTCTTACGATTAAAAAAAATTGAAAGCCCGCAGATAAACTATAGAGACAAATAATTGTCTACTGCTGTCAAAGACGCTTTTATATTTGAAGCAATAACAACGTCACGAAGCTATATCTAAGTTCCGTGGTGAGCGGGAACGCTTCATTCACTGATCCTGTCGTAACAATACGGTCACAGGGCCGGACTAGGTAAGTACGAGGGGGGGGGGGGGGGGATACAGATGGGGGTCCAGGGGGCGAAGCCCCCTTGGTGGGCCCGTTGCAAGGGGGCGAAGCCCCTTTAAAGCTGAACGTTTTTTATATTTAGTCAAGTTTTGACTAAATATTTTAACATCGAGGGGGAATCGAAACGAGGGTCGTGGTGTATGTGCGTGGGTCTGTGTGTGTGTGTAGAGCGATTCAGACTAAACTACTGGACCGATCTTTATGAAATTTGATATGAGAGTTCCTGGGTATGAAATCCCCGAACGTTTTTTTCATTTTTTTGATAAATGTCTTTGATGACGTCATATCCGGCTTTTCGTGAAAGTTAAGGCGGCACTGTCACGCCCTCATTTTTCAACCAAATTGGTTCAAATTTTGGTCAAGTAATCTTCGACGAAGCCCGGGGTTCGGTATTGCATTTCAGCTTGGTGGCTTAAAAATTAATTAATGACTTTGGTCATTAAAAATCGGAAAATTGTAAAAAAAAATAAAAATTTATAAAACGATCCAAATTTACGTTTATCTTATTCTCCATCATTTGCTGATTCCAAAAACATATAAATATGTTATATTCGGATTAAAAACAAGCTCTGAAAATTAAATATATAAAAATTATTATCAAAATTAAATTGTCCAAATCAATTTAAAAATACTTTCATCTTATTCCTTGTCGGTTCCTGATTCCAAAAACATATAGATATGATATGTTTGGATTAAAAACACGCTCAGAAAGTTAAAACAAAGAGAGGTACAGAAAAGCGTGCTATCCTTCTTAGCGCAACTACTACCCCGCTCTTCTTGTCAATTTCACTGCCTTTGCCATGAGCGGTGGCCTGACGTTGCTACGAGTAAAATGGCGTTGCGTTCAGTTTCATTCTGTGAGTTCGACAGCTACTTGACTAAATATTGTATTTTCGCCTTACGCGACTTGTTGATGTTTCTGGAGGGAAAGGAAGCCTCTCCTTGAACGAAAAAGGTAAATTCGACAGCAAGCTGCATAGGCAATGAAGAGATGAGGGGGTGAGAGGTGCGATTTCTCCTCGGATTTCATGATGATCCAGATGCACCCCCCCTCCCCTCCCTCCCCCCCAAAAAAAAAATGTGATAGGGTGGAGTGGAAGGGGGTGGAATAGGCCAGGAAGCATAAATGAGACGCCAAGACAGAGGTTGCGATAACGTGACTTTTAATTAACGTACACCAGAAGCAAACACCAGAAAGTAGACACCAGAAAGTAGACACCAGAAAGCAGTGTCTGATGACACATGAAAAGAAAAGAAAACATAATATAAGTACATGGCATAACAAGTAAAACGCACCATTCATACCAATGCATCCTAACCATACATACATTCCACAATAAACCTATGAATGTATGACTGTATCATTTGTCAAAATAATCATGACAAATATAGACAAGTAACAATACAGCCAAAATCCTGCAGACACAGCATTCTCTGAAAGAGAATCCACAGTGAGTTAAACAACTCCACAACAGCTAATGTCAAGGGAAGTAACCAACATCTTCCCTTAGGCCTAAGCCTTGCATTGGAAAATGCTCTACATAAATTAACCAACTGCATGAACCGCAACTGCAAAATAATTGTTATTATTAAGTATGTTCATCGCCATGAAGACACATCTTCATCGAGTTGAATAATAACGACAAGAATAAGAAAGATAACTCATGATACGAGTTCATTACCCAAAATATATGTGTCAACCATAATTCCCGTTCATCAATTGTAGGGGTTTCTGCGCCTAAATCGTAAATAGGTAGCTTTACGGGCCAATGGCACTGAGGGCTTAACTTTGGGCTTTTAACCGACTACTACTCAGACTTTACTGATCTCCAGAAATAATATGTGATAAAATGGGGAAAAATGGCAACGATACACATGGGTTACGATACACGCGCGAGTTTTATGTGCTAGACATTATTTAGCCCAGTGGAATGCTAGTACAAAATGTGTATATGTGTTTTCCCCAAACAAAGCCCATTGAACTGGCGGGAAAATGAGAACGAGTCTGCCTTACTTGATTCTCTTACGAGTCTTTAATTCACAAGACTCTAAAACAACTTTAGAACAACTGGTCATCAAATATTAGAAGTTATTAACGCTCAATTTCAGCGTCAAATCATGAAAGTGATTAGAAACTGATCTAGAAAGCACATCTCTCTGATAGATCAAAATGGCGTCAAAATGTACATATATGCAAACATCATAGCATCAAATGAAACATAAGGAAAGAATACAGCATAAGGAATGAATAAAGCATTTAGTTACTTACAGATTCTCCTCAGTGAGCACACGTAAAAGGAACACAAAACCTGCTGCTGACGATAGTCGCGAAACACAAGAGCACAGGTTTCGGAATTCAGTTACAACCACACGTCGACCGTTCACGTCAACCGACACATATGAGCAGCACACAGCTCAGTATCATAAATCGCGTTGTCTCCTCTAGTCTAAATGCTCAGTCTTTTAAAGGCTGGCCACTTCCGATAGCCAATAGGGAGGCTACCTAGGTGTCAGACAACGGGGGGCGTTCTACTTAAGATTGCCTGCCAAATGAAAGGGATCGTTAAAGAGGCAGAAATCGTTACAGAGGTGTCACGCACCGGAAATATTACGCACACCGGATAAGGCTCATTATATTACAACCAGTTACAAAGAAGGGGGAGAGGGGTAAGAGACTAAAACCTCCAAGCCACCCTGTCAAAAGAAATGACACCCACTTGACAAAACGCCGAGTCCAACGATTACCCAGACAGTCTGTCGGCACATTACATAACGACCACCTAAATCTGGGATAAGAGGTTAGAAAGGAATCCGGTCAAGAGTCTACCCTACGATAGTAAACACACAATAATCCTAGCGGGAGACACAACTTGGGTCAGGGGAAGATAATAGACAGGGGAGGCAACTGGGTCGGGCAGGAGATAATTACACAAAAAGACTGGATACGCCACTTGACTACATCCCCCCCAGCTCTATACCAACTGCGTCCTCGCAGGTACAGCGCCTCGGGAATAGCTGAAAATGACATCTATAAATCAAACACAAGTTCACCCAAGTGAAACAACAAATAAAATCAGGAACAGTAACGGATGACACGCACAGTCACCCAACCCATTCATACAAGACACAATACAACAGGCAATCAATAATCATAGTGTACACAGTCTCTTAGCAGAACACGAAAAGTCTCACAAATGACACATTGCCCACATGACAGCAGCACATTGTTTTCCTGACTGTTCACAATAAATAAAATCAAGTTAATCCCATGACTGCTCAGAACGACGACAATCTCTGCCGTATACGCTGTGAGCGGCGCACATGCACATCAGCTGGAGGAGGGACCAGAGGTTCTGGGTCTCTAGCCAGAGGCTGGTCTTGGACTCGCAGTACTGGCACTGGAAGCCCCTGGGCCTGTAGAACAGGTGCAGGGGCCGCTGGCTGCACCGGATGAGGCTGGACGGGTGGGGGGAAGACAGGGCGTGCGATGCAGACAGTGCCTCGGTCCGGGAACGTTGGGGTAGCAGGGACTTGGGGTAAAGGGGCAAGATTGAGCATGGAATCCCAAAATGTGACCTGCTGAGTGTCGTGTAGCTGCACGGGGACTGGCAGTGTCACATTTTGATGCTCTTCCTCTGTCTGGCAGCTTTGCTCACGGAGAGGTTGCGTGTTGGATGTTGACTGATGACTCACGCGTTTCTCACTTGGCTGTCTCCATGACAGCAGTTGTTCACCTCTATGATGCTTGGTAGGGCACCTGCTCTGTAGATGGCCGTGGCGGTTACAAAGCCAACAACGTGGCTTCGCGGATGGCTTTTGTTGTCGTGAGGCAGCTGGCGTGTGTTGGTACAGGGCAGCGCGTAGCTCTGCTGAGCTGACGGCGAGTTCGTTGACTGGGACCTGCAGTCTGCCTAACTCTGCACCCATCTGTGTAGAAACAGCCGTTTGTTGCTTCGCCACCACCTCGAAATCTTCCCTCATCCACCTGAGAGCTTCTGCACGGACTGCCGCAAAAGTGACAGCCTCACGCCCTCTCGCAAAACGCATGAGGTCCCGTCTCATTGCAGGCAAGAACAGTCCGTGCATGAATCGATCACGAAGTGCAGCATCGGAAACCGTACCGGCAACAACAGCATTCATCTTGTCCCGCAGAGCCTGCAACTTGTGGGCATATGAGAGAATGCCCTCCTCTTGACTCTGGCAGATGCTGTAGAACGACGCCAGTAGAGTGGAAATGCTGGCGTGGTCCCCAAACGTGTCCTGCAGGATGGTCAAGACTAAGTTGGCAGTGGCAGTCGCCTGAGGGGGGTGCAGGTTGATCTCCTTCTTGGCAGGCCCAGCAAGTGACTGGATCAGCCATTCAGCAGCCTCGCCGCCCAGCGCCTCCAGGTTGAAGTGGGCAATGATGCGACGAGCCTCTGTGACGTAGTCGTCTAGCAGACAGCCATCTTTGCTGCTAGTGAAGAGGGGGAGCCTGGGAGGGGAGAACATCTGCCACTGGGGTCTAGGAACCCCGTCGACCGCCATCTTGGATACGCCGAGTACCTCCTACACTGCTACCCCTGCTTTCTGGTGTTAAACTACGGCGTCTCTACTTCCTGAATCCTGCTCCGCAAGCGCCAGATGTGATAGGGTGTAGTGGAATTGGGGAAAATAGGCCAGGAAGCATAAATGAGACGCCAAGACAGAGGTTGCGATAACGTGACTTTTAATTAAAGGCAGAGTAAGCCTCCCGTAAACCATCACAGATACGGTCAGGCTTTTACACACAGTACAAACACCCTTTCATTTAAACACTCACCAATTGAGAACATCCTAGGTGCCCTCCGTAAAGAGCGAACAATTTTCAAAGAATTTATTTTTGCGTGGTTTATCTTACCCCTGAGCCATCGTGAACCCGTGTGATCCAGTTTTCCCTTTTCACAATGCAGTCGTCATAGTTAGTCATTTGAATGCGACTCGACGTGAGCTTATCTACAATAGCACGTTTTTTTATGCACGAAACAACGGCTGTGGTTCACAAGAACTCTAGCGATGGCTTTTGACTGTTGAGAGGAACGGCGATTTGCACTGATAAACCGGCCGTCGTCTGCTACGACCCTTGCGTGACCCTGCTTCCGGGCTTTTCTTTTTTTAAACTTTCACAACTTCGAATTGTTCTGATCTTGTCTTGATGAAAAACGAATTCTTTTATGATTAAAGAATGTTTGTGTAACAAGCTGTCAATTTATTATTTAGATTTTAAAAGTTAGGTCTAGCGCAAAAACGAGGCGCCGTTGTTGTTAACGGAACAAGTCTACGAAAATAAATTCTTGGAAAATGTCTCACGCTCGACAGAAAGCAGCCAGGATGTTCCCGTTCGGTGAGCGTTCAAATGAAAGTATGCTTGTACTGTATTTAGACGCTCGGGGAGCTCTGTGATGGTTTACGGGAGGCTTACTGTGCCTTTAACGTACACCAGAAGCAAACACCAGAAAGTAGACACCAGAAAGCAGTGTAGATTCTCCTCAGTGAGCACACTTGAAACAGTAAACACAAGAGCACAGGTATCGGAATTTAACACCACACGTCGACCGATTACAACTTCGCGACAAATTTGGGCAGAGGTTCGACACTTTCACGACAACAACATATGAGCAGCACCCAGCTCACTCAATGATCGGTCTCACTAATCGCGTCCTCTCCTCTAGTCTAAATGCTCAGTCTTTTAAAGGCTGGTCAATTCCGATAGCCAATAGGGAGGCTACCTAGGTGTCAGACAACGGGGGGCGTTCTACTTAAGATTGCCTGCCAAATGAAAGAAGAAATTTAAGGGGCTTATTGTCCGTCAGGTCTTAATTGCCTATATTGGACATGAATTGGTTTATACGATCAACAACAACAACAACAACAAAAAAAACAACAAAAAAAAACAAAAAAGGTGGGGCTGGTTAAAAGAGGGAGGATGACGGGAGTGGGGGTGATAAGATATTTAAGAGGATCTGTTAATATTGGATAAGGTCGAGTACTTTGTATCACCTGAATATAGGTGGGATCCACATACGTATTCTGGGGGGATGGGACGATAAAAACGAGTGTTTATTTCATCCAATTGATGTTTAAAAGTTATAAAAGTCAGAGCCACATTTGATTAATACCGGTTAAAAGCAGGTATCCGTATTGGGAAACAGCATCCCAATACCGAGAAAAAATTGAGTTCTCTTAAAATTATTTGCACTGGTTAAAACCATCTAGCTATGTTTGACTTGTAAATACACTTAAGAAGCAGGGAACTGTGTTTCCAGCCTAGTTCTGTGTGGTGATGCAGAAATTGTGTTGGTGTGAGCTTGTGGGTGTGTTGGTATTCATGCACTGTGTTAAAATTTACTTTGTTAAAATCACAGTTATGAAAGATGTGTTCAAAGCTAAAAACTTCTCCGCACTCGCAGTGGTGCAGGAAGAGGTTATGGATACAGCCCTCGGTGCGGGTTCTGTGGAACATTCTCAGGAGGCCGGGAGGGAGGGGGGGAAATGAGAATGTTCCATCAGGCTGACTCGCGAGGCTGCAAAAAATGTCTTTTTTATTTTAGCGTAAGCTTCAGATTTGGAAAATTTAATGTTGATGATAAAGTCATCCGGTAGCTCTGTACCTGTTTTGGCTGCCTTGTCGGCTAAATCATTTCCTCTTATGCCCGTATGGGACGGAACGTATAGGAATCTCAGGTCTGTCCCAGCTGTTATAATTTGATGTGATAGGAAGAGTGCTTCGTTTTGGAGTTCTAGACGGTTGTTAGTTTTTCCTTGCATGGCTTGTAAAGACGATTTGGAATCGGTGCAAATCACCGCGGCAACTGGTTTGTTATGTAAATCCTTAACAAACGTAAGTGCCATAATGATGGCGAATAGTTCAGCGGAAAAGATTGAGATGTTGGGGTTCAATTTGTAATGTTTTACAGTGTTCATATCGGGGATAACGAAGGCACAGCCGACGGTGCCGTCCTGTAGTTTAGATCCGTCTGTATAAATCTGTAAATAATTGACATATGTTGTTTTAAGTTCTTGTTGGGCGATTGACTTTAATAAAAGGGGGTTGTCTACTTTAGTGGCTGTTGGGTGAAGGGAGCCTGTTATAATTGGGGCCTCCAGTAACCAGGGGGGGTATACCTGTGGGTTTTTTTTACTATGTTTTCCGGGGTGATGTTACTACCAGTAAGTAGTGGTTTAACAAAATCACAGAGAGGTGTGGTCTTATCATAGATGGTTTTAGTTTTTTCTTTTAATGTCTCCATGTGAATACGAGTGTTTTTGGTGAAGGATTCTCGTACGACTTCACTTGTGGGGTTGTCAGTGGTGTATGAGCGCACACCGTATTGAGCGGCGCGCAGTGTCCTTTCTTCTTGTAGTGTTGTCCAGCCTACCTCTTTGTAAACAAGTTTGTTTTTAGCGTGTTTACATGTGCCGAGGGCCAGTTTCAGTGCCTTTAGTTCTACTGTATCTAGTTTTTTTAAAACAGATTTCGGTGCCGTGAAGAAAGCCTCCTGGCCATAAGTGAGCCTAGACCTGACGAGGGCTCTAACTATGTCTGTCATGATCTTTTTGCCACAAGCCCACGGCTCTGCTCTTAAAAGTTTGATTAGGCTGATTGTTTTATTCGCCTTATTTACTAGGTGTAGAATGTGGGGTGACCAGCATAGGTTCCGCTCGATAATGACGCCTAGGAATTTCACCTGTTTACTGGGGGATAGGATTGTTTCGCCTATGTTTAATTTACATTTATCCAGTTTTTGTTGCCTTGAGACTACCATAAAGACCGTTTTTTCTGCTGCCAGTAGGAATCCGTTTAGGTTCATGTACTCTACCAGGTTATCTATTTTAGTTTGATAGGGGGTCATATTTGGTTTTTTATTACTTAGGATACGTGGTTTTGTGTTGTCAACCAGGGCTAAGTCATCGGCATATAGCATAATGGTGGCTCCTCCCACGTCCACAAGATCTATGTCGTGTAACATTATCATGAATAAAGTTGGGGCAATCACACTACCCTGGGGCACCCCCATATCTATCTTCTGTGGGGCTGATGTAGCGGAGCCAACTCTAACTGAAATTTCACGATCAGAGATAAAACTCTTTATGAAGTGGTACAGGCGCCCGGTGACACCAATACGCTGTAATTTAGTTAGGAGGCGAGCGTGCCACACTGAGTCATAAGCTTTTTTTATGTCAAAGAAGATGGCAAGAAGGGCGTGGCTTTTATGCACTAATGCTTTTTTCATAGTTTCCACTAGTTTGACAATATGGTCTGTACAGGATCGGCCTTTCCTGAAGCCCGCCTGACATGAGGGGATGATTTTATGTTTATCCAGGTAAAACTCTAATCTTTCTTTTATAACTTTTTCATAGAGTTTACCTAGGTGGGGAGTTAATGATATGGGGCGGTAACTACCTGGCACATCCTTAGGTTTACCTTGTTTATGAATAGCTACGACCTGTGCGTGTTTCCAGGCTTGGGGAATAGTGTTTTTAATCCAAATAAAGTTATAAAAATCTGCTAAAATGTTAATAAACGATTGTGGGAACTTACTTATTAATCTGTAAGATATAATGTCTACTCCTGATGCTTTTTTAACGTCCTTTATTTCTTTTATTGCCCTGCCACACTCCCTTGACGTAATGGGACTATTTATAGGATTGGAGTTGTCACTGGGGGGATCGCTGAATTCCTCCTCCATTTGTGTGCGGAAAAATAAATCATCCGGATTTAGGTGGGCTGATTGGCTGGCTTTAGAAAAAGTCTCTGCTAACACATTTGCCTTGTCTAAATCGGTAGCTGTTTTAGTTCCGTTTACAGTCAGGGGTTTCTCCGGTAGTCTAGTCCGCCTCTTGTGACGTTTTAATTTTTTCCAAACTTTACCAGAATCCTTATAATCTTTGACGGATGAGTCTACAAACTCCTCCCAATGGGACAGTTTAGCTTTAGCTATGGTCAGGGCACACGTACTCTCCGCCTCTTTCATGAGGTTATAATTTATACTGTTCTGGTTTCGTGAAAAGGCCTTAATGCGTGCTCTCTTAGCCTCAACCACTTTGCTGCATTTTTCGTTCCACCACGAAGATACCTTAGCTTCGTTAAAAACTTTATTTACCTTCTTTGGAATACATAGGTCGACTGCTGTTAATACTTTAGTCCGTATGTTTTCATAAAAAATGTTAATGACTTCGTTTCTAACGTCTTCCAATTTAGTTTCACTCAATACTTGTTGGAAATGTTGCCAGTCGGCTTTATTATAGGAATATGGTTGTTGTGGGAGGGTGTTTATTTTGTCTGGTTCGGAGCTATGAATAGAGGTTAAGATGACTATGTGGTCCGAGTGAAGCGTGTCAGGGAAGGCATGCCAGTCTGTCTGCAAGAATAGGGAATTGCTAATGAGAGTCAGATCAATCGCCGAAGCTTTACAGACGTGACTGTCCGGTATTCTAGTTATCTCCCCGTCGTTTAACAGTTGAAAGCCCGAGTCCATAATACAGTCTGCTAGGTAGCTTTTTTTCCCTGGGGGGTAATCTCGTTCCCACATTACGTGCCTGTCATTGAAGTCTCCAGCTATCAGCCAGTTTTTGTTTTTGTGAGAGATGTTACTGATCCAAGCGGTTCGACCACTCTTCGCACAGCCTGTAGGATAATAAATATTTAAGACATTTAGGTTTTTGCTGCCTTTCATATGCACCTGAACCAGGCAGGACCATACATTTTCTTCAGATGAGACTGGTGAAGTCTCAACGTCATAGGATAGTCCACATCTAATATAAGTGGCGACCTTTATTAATTTCCCTTTGTTTTTAATGTCAATTACTGGTGGGTAATAAAAGCCATCTAGTTTGGGTAATTTGCTGTAGTGGACATTGGTTGACTGCAGGGCCAATATATCACATGATTCATTATATAGAAAATCTTTCAGATAACTGATTGTAGTATTGATACTTCTGCAGTTCCACTGCATGATTCTCAGGTTTTGATTTTTTCCTGTGCCTGGTCCTTCCATTGAAGGGTGAATTAGGGAGGTTAAAAATAAAACGGTTAAAACTTGGTATCTGGTGTGCTCCATTATAGGGTCATTTTGTACTGTAAGATTTCCTTTATTGTCAGATCTCTTGCCCCAGCCAGCGAGCCTAGGGCCAACATTGTGTCATCAGGTTTGATGGGGGTGATATTTAACTTTGTGATGGAGTTGTAGATTGTGGTTAGTGAGTCTATCAGTGCGTTTGGGTTTTGTTGTTGTTTTGCCTGCATCATAAAAATCAAAGTTTGTTCCAAGAATGCTTGGAGTTCTGATTGCTCTTGTGGGACGTGTTTCTTTGTGGTATAGATTTTCTGTATGAGTGTCTGCGCTAATTCTTCTTCTGCTTTACGTCTCTCTGCTTGGATCTTGCTAAGTATCCCCTCCTCCACTTCTTTCATGACCCTAGTGAGTATTTGTGTAGTGAGGTCGTCTTTCTGCGTGTCCGTGTACGGGAGTGTTTGTGTTGGTTCTGTATTGGTGTACTGTTCTGTCTGTGTGTGTGTGTCTTTCGGGTGCTTTTGTTTGATGTTTGGCTTAAGGGTTCTGGGTTTAGGTCGGGGGCGCGGCCGTTGGGAGAAAGGCGGTATCGCCGTCTCACCGCCTATCGACTCTAGTAGGGGGCGTGGTCTATCGCCTGGCCGCGTTTCGCAGCGAAGGCGTAGCCCTCGCGCGGTGTGGAGGCTCGAGTGACAGGCGCCCGCCAGTAGTCATCCCTCTTCTCCGAGGGGAGGGTCGGACCTTGCTGTTTTACTAGTTTTTGTTCCTTCTGCTTACGGGCTCTTAGCAGAGCCTCAGCGTACGGGATATAGGAGGAGGCCCTTATTCTGTTTGCCTCAACTCTCAGCCTAATTTCGGGGCAACCCTGATAGGCGGCAGAGTGTTCTCCTTGACAGTTGATACAGTGTCTGTCTCTCACACAGTCTTTACCCTCGTGACCGAGGGTACCACACCGGGCGCAGGTGGGTTTCTTGCTCCGGCATTGAAACTTCAGATGGCCTAGTCTTTGGCACTTGCCACATCGTCTGGCTGGCATTGAGTATGGTTCTACACCATATATCTCCCCCTCGAGTACAATACACTCGGGAAGGACTGCAGCTTTAAAAACTATGCGTACTGCTGTGGATGGTTTCTGATCCTTTGTTTTTAGTCTGGTCATGTTTTTAACTGTGTTTTTTCCTTTTTCTATGATGCCACCTGTGTCTGACCTGACTCGGACAGAGATGTTCATCTCCATGAGTTCCCCGTCCGAGTGGGAGAGGGGGACTCTTTTGATTACCCCCTCGGTAGTGGCCTCGGGGGCAAAACAGTTTATGGTTATTCCACCGATCTTGGACCGTGCGATCAGTTTTTGTTGCTGGGCGGGGGAAACACACCCTACCAGTACGCGACCACCAGGGAGCTTACGCACCGACAGGATGGTTCCCACCGCAACACTGAGAGTTTTAAACAGATGGAGGCCGAGTCCATGAAGGGTGGCCGGGCCCTCCCTCAAGTCCTCTATGATGACAGGGAACTCCAGGAAGTCAGGGGTGGGGGTGATTTTTCATGGAACAGTCTTTTCCTGGCTGACTTTTTGTTTTGGTTTTGGGTTTCTGACTGCTTTTTTTCTGACTCTTGATTTTGAGTTGGTTTTGGGGGTATTTCCTGAATTGCCTGGCTGTTGATGTCTGTGTTAACAGGGTTAGACTGAGTTTTGTTCTCTGAGTGGGTAGTTTTATTTGTTTTCCTGCGTTTCCGCAGTTTTTTGCTTTTTGCCAGTTGGTACGCTTTTTCTTCTTGCCTGGCTAATTTTAGTCCCTCTGCCGTAGGGGACACGTCCCACTCCGGTATCGACTGTGAGGAGGGGTCGTTCCTACCCTCCTCTTCCTCGTCACTATCGCTGACCGCGCGCGGGCGCTTTAGCGGCGATGCTGTCTCGCCTGGCCCACCTAGCTCACCGGCCTGGGCCACGCGGCTGACGTCACGGTGACGCCCCGGACCGACCTTCGCGGAGCGTTTGTTGTTGTTTTGATTTGGGCTGTTATTGTTTGTCGTGGAGGCGATCACGCTCGACTCAACCGATGTTCCAGACATCTCTGATGGGTACCCGAGGCTCCACCAATCTTTTTCGCACAACCGAGTTGAGTCTAATGGCAGTTCCGCCATGATAGAGCAGTTAAAAACTGTAGAGTCCAGCTCTGTGTTGTTCATATGTTATTATTGCACTCTCATCCCAACACGGCCAGTACAGCACCAGGGCTATTTAAAAAAAAAAAAAAAAAAAAAAAAAAAAACCGGTCTAGCAACCCAGGACTAAAAGGCAAGGTAAGAGCGTAGTCGGGGACAGCTCACGACCCAAAGAAACAAAGGTTAACAACAACAACGAAAAAATCCGGGCTGACCGGAGAAGGTAAACAGACAGCAGCAAAGCTATGGTAAAAGTCTAAGGGAGGCAACCGCCGACGCACAAGCGCGGAGCAGATTGCTAAAAAAGCAGCCGGTATTGCACAGTCACTATCACAAGCAGAGTTTTTAAGAGCAGTTATGAAACTAGTTGTTAAAACAGCACCAGCAGGGCTATGGTAAAAATTAAAGGTCTATGGAAGAACCCGCCGATACACAAGCGCGGCGCACGTTATGAAAGGAGCAGCCGGTAATGCACAGTCACTGTCAAAAGCGCAAGGTCACAACCACAACACACAATGTCACACAATGTCACCACGTTAGACAACGCACTGCCAAGCAGACACAGAAAGCTGAAGCAGGAGAATGGCACAGATTCACAAGATCACAGGTTTCAAGGATTCACAAGTACACATACACATATTGTAGGATGTAGTTTTCACAGTTTGCATTCCTCGAAAAGAGACCGGTCTCCGAAGCCGACGCCAAATGAAAGGGATCGTTAAAGAGGCAGAAATCGTTACAGAGGTGTCACGCACCGGAAATATTACGCACACCGGATAAGGCTCATTATATTACAACCAGTTACAAAGAAGGGGGAGAGGGGTAAGAGACTAAAACCTCCAAGCCACCCTGTCAAAAGAAATGACACCCACTTGACAAAACGCCGAGTCCAACGATTACCCAGACAGGCTGGCAGCACATTACATAACGACCACCTAAATCTGAGATAAGAGGTTAGAAAGGAAACCGGTCAAGAGTCTATCCTACGATAGTAAACACACAATAATCCTAGCGGGAGACACAACTTGGGTCAGGGGAAGATAATAGACAGGGGAGGCAACTGGGTCGGGCAGGAGATAATTACACAAAAAGACTGGTACGCCACTTGACTACAAAAAAAAAATGCGTTTGAGAGGTACATGCTTAAGCCAGGGGGGGGGGGGGGGCTTTGAGAGAGAGAGAGAGAGAGAGAGAGAGAGAGAGAGAGAGAGAGAGAGAGAGAGAGAGAGAGAGAGAGAGAGAGATTTGATTGGTTGTGTTCAGCCATCCAGGTACTTCACTGCATATATTGCACTGCTATATATAGATTTATTCGATTTGAGTGGTTGTGTTTCAGTGATCCAAGCAGGCCAGACATGCGCAAGCAACGCAGACAAATGCGTCACAGGGGCGGCGTGCAACACCAGCTCGCTATGTTCATGCACACCGGGATACCGCAACTGGCAGTCAAATAACGCATTCATGAGCAATGAATGCAGTAAGAGTTCTTTTGGTTTCTCTTTTGTGTTTCGGTTTTGTACCACAAAACAGCTGACTCTGAATTACATTATTTTAGACAATCAAAACAATGAGAAAGTTGAGGTATTAGAGCGTTTAATTTCGGATAAAACATAACGCTTACGACAACCTCGACCTATCACTCTGTGCAAAAAGCTGTTATGGTGTTGGTTTTGGCCATGCGTCAAAGTAGAGGGATGTTTTTATGGTAATGATCGACTGAGCCTTTATATGAATAGAACTTGAAAATGTTGAAGTTTGATATAGCAACAAACAGCGATTAACTTGGTGTTGATCAGTGCTGCTGCATACTTTTCTCCCCCAGAAAGACAAGCGAAGATAGGCGAGGACTGTTCTGACCACGCGGACTGTGTGAGTGATGACAACG
>NW_027126423.1:0-22500 GCF_037325665.1 Littorina saxatilis | reverse complement strand
TTAACATCTATCTGTTTACACTTCACAATTGGATTCATCATGTCTCTTTTTACATTTAGTCAAGTTTTGACTAAATGTTTTAACGTAGAGGGTCGTGGTGTATGTGTGTCTGTCTGTCTGTGTGTGTGTGTAGAGCGATTCAGACTAAACTACTGGACCGATCTTTATGAAATTTGACATGAGAGTTCCTGGGTATGATATCCTCAGATATTTTTTCATTTTTTTGATAAATGTCTTTGATGACGTCATATCCGGCTTTTCGTGAAAGTTGAGGCGGCACTGTCACGCTCTCATTTTTCAACCAAATTGGTTGAAATTTTGGTCAAGTAATCTCCGACGAAGCCCGGACTTCGGTATTGCATTTCAGCTTGGTGGCTTAAAAATTAATTAATGACTTTGGTCATTAAAAATCTGAAAATTGTAAAAAAATTATGTTTTTTATAAAACGATCCAAATTTACGTTCATCTTATTCTCCATCATTTTCTGATTCCAAAAACATATAAATATGTTATATTTGGATTAAAAACAAGCTCTGAAAATTAAAAATATAAAAATTATGATCAAAATTAAATTGTCGAAATCAATTTAAAAACACTTTCATCTTATTCCTTGTCGGTTCCTGATTCCAAAAACATATATATGATATGTTTGGATTGAAAACACGCTCAGAAAGTTAAAACGAAGAGAGGTACAGAAAAGCGTGCTATCCTTCTCAGCGCAACTACTACTCCGCTCTTCTTGTCAATTTCACTGCCTTTGCCATGAGCGGTGGACTGACGATGCTACGAGTATACGGTCTTGCTGCGTTGCATTGCGTTCAGTTTCATTCTGTGAGTTCGACAGCTACTTGACTAAATGTTGTATTTTCGCCTTACGCGACTTGTTCTATCTTGCAGCGATCAAGGCGGATAAAGCATGCACAAGCGGCAATGCCCAGTACTGCACAACAGGGTCGACCTGTCAGAGCAGCCGGTGCACGTGCAATCCTCCTTACACCAACGAAAAGGGAATGTGCAGTAAGTACCCTTTACACTGCATGGTCCTTCTACACAGATGGGTTCTAGTGGATTCCATGTTACGCGAGTGATTTTTTTATGTTCCACATTGCCATGTAACCCCCTGAAAGTATTGGAAGCTCAGCTAGAATAGGCCTACAGTAGTAATGATATGAGGATATTTATATTGCGCAAATCCAAAAACAGTTCTAAGCACCTCACAAAAACACACATAAATACATTATTCTGTACACAATTCCAAATGAAATACTAATTCACATCAAAATAAGGTAATACAATTTCCACAGTTTTTAATACACATATACTACACATCACAACGAAACACAACACAATATTTATAATACAATGCAATACAATATACAGTACAGTGAGTACCACTTTGTTATCTATGTTGTGCGTGTCATTGTGTATACCTTCAAAATAATCATGCTCTTTGTTTTCAGGTAAAACAATTTCCACCGTTGGAGGGGTTTGCGGACGAGAGGACAAGTGCAAGAATGAAAATCCCCCTGTCCACATGCGCTGTGACCACCAGTCCTTGCGGGACGCTGTTGTAAGAATTTTCAAGACGTACTGCACGTGTCAAACGGGAAGAAGGACAGACAGACAGAGAAAACGAACGCTGAAAACAAAACAAACAAACAAACAAAAAACATAACAGAGTAAACCCCATACACCTCATTATTCACGGAGCGGGCAGGGTTGGGAGGAGGGGGGAATGGTCAAGAATGGTAATGAAGTTTGGTTTGCTACTCCAGGGGCCGGGGCCCGGTTAGCTCAGGTGTCGGAGCACTGGACTTGTGATCCCAGGGTCCCGGGTTCGAATCGGGGCCGTGATGAACACGGGTCAACGTCATGTGCAGACCCAAAGACGGTATCCATGTCCCAGCCCCGTGTCACCACAGTTGCACGTAAAAGACCTGGGTCATTCTTCTATAAGTGCAGATGGCTGATACCACCTAAACACGCATACACTCGTGTATCTCATCTAAAGTCGGGGGTAAACCCGGGAACATGCCCCTAATTGCTTTGCTGTGAGGGCGTAAAACTTACATTTCTCTTTGCTACTCCACGAAAATAACAGGTGCTTGAAGCTTGCACATAGTTAAGTTTGAGTGGTAAAATCTGCACACATTGTGTACTCAGGACTGTGTATTATTGTGCAATTTGCTTTATGTAGTGTGTGTGTGTGCCCATGCGTGTGTTTGTGATAAATGTTTTCGAGAGCAATGTGTTATTAATTGATATGGGTGTGATTGCACGTTAAATAATGTTTTGTTGTCGTAGTATTTTGACTGTACGGCGCTTTGAGCAGGGTTAAACCCTGGATACATGCGCTATATAAATAGTATGCATTATTATCATTATTATTATCATATAAAATCTTCTTTTTTTTCTATGTAGGTGCCTGTCTTGGTTTTTGAATCTGTCTAGATGACATCCGGTCACAACGTCAGATGTAGATTTAACTTGGCTCAGTTCATTCTGGTCATACCCGAAGCCTTGCGCGCCCGGAACAGGAAAAACTCCTTTCTTATACCAAGAGCTGTCTTACAACTGAGTTTTTCTTATCCGGATATTTTTGATGGAAAACATAATACCTTTGACAGGAGAGAATCCTTCTTTACTAAAAGCGATGTTTTTTATATCCGAGTTTTTTAAAAGTGTGTTCGATTGTATACGTGTTTCAGTACTAGAATTAGACGAGTATTGCAGCACGTACAAAGACAAGTGTACAACTGGGGCAGTCTGTAGTACAGACACCAAGACTTGCGTCTGCAGTGCTCCCTACGTCATGTCAGATGATGGAAAGAGATGCGGTGAGTGTGTTGGTTTGCTTGTTGTTTGCTTGGTTCTTTTGTTAAACATACTTCTCTCTCTGTTTCTCTCTCTCTCTCTCTCTCTCTCCTCTTTCTCTTTCTTTCTCTCTCTCTCTCTCCCCCCTCTCTATCTCTCTCAAACAACCAAACATACACACATATTCAATTGAGTAAATATTAGTTAGAGCAAAAAGGCAACTATCCATACATTTAACTTCTAAAACGACAACTATTTAAGTCAGGCAAATAATAACATCAAAGAAAGAAGGAGAAAACATTAGTTTCAGTGACTTTTCTATACCGCCCCCTAGCTACAGGCCCCACTCACTCTCTCTCTCTCTCTCTCTCTCTCTCTCTCTCTCTCTCTCTCTCTCTCTCTCTCTCTCTCTCTCTCTCTCTCTCTTTCTCTCTCTCTCTCCTTCTCTCTCTCTCTCCCTCTCTCTCTCTCTCCCTCCCTCCCTCCCTCCCTCCCTCCCTCCCTCCACCCATTGCACACCGGTTGGACCGTACATAAGGTAACGTTAAATTATGCTTGTGCAACGTATGTGGGAGTATCACTTATAACCTCAGGGTATCTCTTATCCTGTTGCGCATCTATAGACTAGAGACAGCGCTGGTTAGACTAAAACATGGATCGGGAACTTCAGTACGTACTTAGGACTACCGCGGCTGTGCTTGCAAGTTTGGATAGTTCTTTCTTTCTCATTTGATCCGAGTTTTATCTGTCTCATTAAATGCCATTTTTCTACCTACTACACATATAGTTTTCCTAATTGATTCCCGAAGATAAGTTAGTTTCGCTTCCACGTTTCGGTTTTCACTAATTCAACATGGCCGGCGTCGGCAATGCATCTTTGATCATCATCTTCTTCCGAAGAGGACTGGGTTCTTGCGAACGTCTCAGAGTCCTGCGGTTGAGTCACTGTTACCGATAGTGGTTAGCTCCGGCAAACAGGGAGATTAAAAAGGTGGGGAGGTTTAAAACTATGCGGTACAGGGGAGAGTGCGTTCAAGGGCGGGCTCTCATGCCCGACTGCACTGAGGAAACTGTGGCCGAGACGGGAGCGAAGGAGGGGCCTGCTTCGGCCGATGAACAAAGAAACTGTGATCGAACAAGTATGGTGTTACAAGGGGAAAGACCCGCAAAGTGAACTTAGTTGCCAAAGCCCGAAGTGTGACGACGGACTCGGTTTCCAGCAACTGTCCACCGACTCAGCGGCAAAATATGAGTTGACACGTCCGAGGTGAAAGGTAATAGTCTCTTCTTATTAGAATGTAAGGTCATTGTTTATGACTAAAATACAGTAGAATCACATAATGCACGAAGGAATGGAACATGTACATGGAATAAGATTGTCCGTCCACTAAGACACATTCCTAAAGGTGGAACCAACATCCTGACGGCTATGCAGAGAAAGTGTTCTTTTTAAGAAATGCATTCAAATAAAACAAATAGGGAAATGCCCACTGAACAGAAACACCCAGGCTCCTGATTTTTGGTATGAATCCAAGTTGAGAGAGATCAGCTGAGCTAGGATTTTACATGGAATAAGATCATCCCTCCACTTGCATACAATGTATACAACCAGAAATGAAGATACAGTGTGCTTGATGTGGTGATCAAGTGACATTTTGCTATGAATGTGTTTAAGCAACTAGTAGCTTCTTCAGCGTTAATTCATTAAACAATCACTCTTATTCTTAGCACATAGAGCACATTGAGTGAGTGTGTGCATGTGTGTGTGTGTGTTTGTTATTGCAATGTAACTTGTAAGACCTTATAATATAAATATACACAAATTATAACACATGCTGGGATTCTAAATATGTTCTGTTTACTTGCAGGTCTCAGTTATTACCAAGCCCTGCCTCATTCTTCCCGCAACACTGACATGGTGCTGTTGTAGAACACAAGTAAGTCCTTTGATCATTTCCAAAATACACTAGTGCAATAGCTTGTGAGTGCAACTGGTGGTAATGAGAATATTTTACCACAAAAGGCTAAAGTACAAATAACAGATTTATTATGTTGGAAAAAGAAGTAAGCCAGAGCAAGTGATTAGTGTACCAGTTAGCTAGGGTGGATGTATTATATAATTACAATTTACAGTCAGCATAGAATGTTGAGGACAGTCTAGAATTTTTCTCGCCCTGTGAATTCAACTGCAAATCAGATGGCATGAAGAAATCAATGTTATATCATGCTCTGCATTGAGTGAACCATCTCCTGTCATTCTGAGTGACACATCTCTTTAACTGAAAAACATGCCAGTAATTAAATCCAGGCTACATGGGGATGGAAAATGACCCTGGCAATTTCAACCTCTGAATGATTGTGTCTTTGTGTAGCAGGATTATGGATCTTCACAAGCCTTAGTTCATTTGTCTGCACAATATATCAGTTTACAATTTAAAGGCCCACTTGCCTTGTCACTACAGTATAATGTGGCTATGCTTTAACATGGAATCCCTCATCTTGGCCACATACAAAAAATTATATATTCAGTGACTGCTTGCTGTGGTGAGTTAAAATGTGTGATGAAATATTTTCACAAAAAGGTACCAGTGTTGTTAACAAAACTAATTCTTTAACAAACAAACAAAAACCACTCTGCACAGAGAGCATTCAAGCTGATCTATGTTGCTATTCGTCCAAGTAGAGGGATGATCTTATCCCAAGTAAAAGCCTGACAAGATCTGAGACTGTGAAGCAAAATGTTTTTACATGGTAAAGTAAGCCTTTAACGAGCAAGTATGTCTATTGCACTGGGTGTTTTATTATTATTGTATCATTTTTCTTTCAGGTAGTCTCTCTTTAAACTGACTTTCTACACCATGGTGTCTCTGGCAGTGTTATATTGGCAGAAGACAGTTGGAACTGGATTCCTCATTTAGATGGTAGGCATGTTTTGGGCTTTTGTGTTGCTTTGGTGTATGTGTGTGTATGTGTGTGTCTGTTCTATACCAGAAATAAACACACTGTTTGCTTGCTGTGGTGAAGTGACATTTTGTGATTTTTTTTTTTAAATGAGCTAGTACAGTTGTAGCTTTTACAGCATTTATTCATAACACAATCGCACTTGGCGCAGAGAGCAACCAGACCGTTCATTGTGGGTATGTGAACAAGTTAAGAGATCATGTCTTATCCCATTTTAAAGCCTGACCAGATCTTAGACGGTGAGCCAAATTGTTTTCATGAGAAGGAATGTGCCTTTCAGAGAAATCTATTAACTACAGTATTACTTTACAAAACATATTTTAAGAAATGAAATGTGTTACAAGTAACAGCCATGGGGGTGATAGCCTGTAGGTGGAATAATAATCTTCAATTGCCCAGAAATGATTGTTATCTGGTCAAGAAATGCAAAGCATTTTGATGTTTGTGACGATTAGTTACTCTTTATCACGTTTGGTCCCTGATTTTGCTGTCCTTGTCTGCGTTGGGCAGGTGTGCGTCCATGATGTCATTGCTATTGAAAACTAATCTGTACTGCAAAGTAAATGTACCCGTACATGACGTACATGGCAGTTGTCAACCGGGGGCCAGCCATGACTGGGATTGATGTATCCACAGGCACTCGACACCAGGTGGGCGGGGCCAGTGGTTGGGGTGTGATTCCCTGCCTTACACCACCACAAAGTGTAGTATCAGCAGACAAGACTGAGCAGAACTTCTGCCCCCCCCCCCCCCCTCACCAATTGACCACTCAGTGCCATGTGCCTGCAGCTGTATCATAAACACTTTGTGACAATAGTTGTTACCTCCTTAGAACAGATCTTGTGATGCTCCTCAGTCAGTCAGTGTTTGATGGATGCTAACTGGTATACTTGACATAGTGTTCATATGAAAGTTTTATGTGTTGCAGCTCATCCAGATCACAGGTACACAAAGGAGCTGGTTACAGTGATAACATAGGCACATGGAACTGCTTATGGACTACTTTAGAAAGTGAGCGGTTACAACCAAGACTCTTCCGTCAGGAAGGTCTGCGGAAGGGTGCTTGATCTGTTTCCTCGGACAGGCTTTTCAAGACTAGGTAGGTTAAACCACATGATTGGGCTTTAATTATGAATGCACTTCAAAATTCACTCTATTTCATTATCTTGTACAACCCCCCGCGGGTTAGGGGGAAGAATTTACCCGATGCCCCCCAGCATGTCGTAAGAGGCGACTAACGGATTCTGTTTCTCCTTTTACCCTTGTTAAGTGTTTCTTGTATAGAATATAGTCAATGTTTGTAAAGATTTTAGTCAAGCAGTATGTAAGAAATGTTAAGTCCTTTGTACTGGAAACTTGCATTCTCCCAGTAAGGTAATATATTGTACTGCGTTGCAAGCCCCTGGAGCAATTTTTTGATTAGTGCTTTTGTGAACAAGAAACAATTAACAAATCTTCAATAGTACTGACCAAAGAAGAAGGTTTAATTGTGTGATCATGATTTGATACATATGCTTGACCCTGAAGATGTGTTTTATTTGTTTTGTTTCAGAACAAAGTTTGGTGAAGTAGAAGCTACCGCTGTAGGCTGGTGTAAGGCTGAAGAAGAACCTCTGACAAGTCAATTTTCAAGCAACTGAGCACGAACCCAGGTACAAGACACAGAGCTCTCTTTCTATCGGTCTGTTATTCATAGAATGACACTAACAGTGACACAAGTAAATAATCTGTATCATTGTCTTGACCTCTAGAAATTTGGTAGAGAATAAGATGACTGATAGTATTATTTTGATTATTTCATGGTCATTACAGTGGCCTCCACCCCTGCCCCTTTTAAGACACCCCAATCTAAGACTCCTTCCTATTAATGACCCTGTTTTCGCAGACTTCTTGTTCATAACATCTGTAAATTCACTCCCATTTTAAGACTTGCTCCATTTGGACTTGGACTGGGTGGCCGAGTGGTAACGCAATTGCGCTCGGAAGCGAGAGGTTGCGAGTTCGACCCTGGGTCAGGGCGTTAGCAATTTTCTCCCACCTTCCCTAACCTAGGTGGTGGGTTCAAGTGCTAGTCTTTCGGATGAGACGAAAAACCGAGGTCCCTTCATGTACACTACATTGGGGTGTGCACGTTAAAGATCTCACGATTGACAAAAGGGTCTTTCCTGGCAAAATTGTATAGGCATAGATAAAAATGTCCACCAAAATACCCGTGTGACTTGGAATAATAGGCCGTGAAAAGTAGGATATGCGCTGAAATGGCTGCGATCTGCTGGCCGATGTGAATGCGTGATGTATTGTGTAAAAAAAAATCCATCTCACACGGCATAAATAAATCCCTGCGCCTTGAATATGTGCACGATATAAATTGCATAAAATAAAAAGATAAAATAAATCCCTGCTCTTAGAACTGTACCCACGGAATACGCGCGATATAAACCTCATATTGATTGATTGATTTTAAGACCTGATTTTGCTTATTTTGGATTTCGAAAAAAAGAAAAACAAATTCCCACTCTGTACAGAATTAAGCCAGGTTCATGATTTTTGTATGGACCAAGTTGAGAGATGGCATTTGTATAGGCCTGACCAGATCTGAGATGTTGAATCTAATTGCTTACGAAGAAAGCATTGTGTCATTATAGGCACACTACTTCTCGTCACCGTCTCAGTTCTGGCCAGGCTTTAACATAGGATAAGCTCATCCCTCAACTTTGTCACATATGAACAATCGACACACTGACTCTTGCTGTTGTGAGTTGACATTTTTTGATGAATTTATTTCTGGAAAAGGCACCATGCAGTGCTTTTTCAGGGGTGGGACTTTTCCGCGGATTTCCGCCGACACAACTTACGAATTCTGCTGGAGTAATCTATTTTTCCGCGTCACATTTCATTACAATATCTATGACTTGTTGAGTGAATGATTTGGAGAGACGTGGAGATGAAACAGAACACTGGAGGCTTGAGAGTTAAATTGTGCTGACTGAAAACTCCTGATAACTAATAGTAATTTTGAGGGGGGGGGGGGGGGGGGGAGGTTGGGGAGTGTGGAGAATGTCTTTTTTGTCAGATTGCACAGATTTTAATGTACCATTTAACCAAAATTCGGGGTAACATGCCCCCGAACCCCCTGGAAAAAAAGGGATTTCCTCCTTTTTCATCACAAGAGAGTCCCACCCCTGTGTTTACAGAATTCCTTGTTTAAAACTATCACTGTGCACAGAGGGAAGGGGGGGGTGTGTATTTGACCACCCCTGCGTTTACAGAATTCCTTGTTTAAAACTATCACTATGCACAGAGGGAAGGGGGGGGTGTATTTGACCACCCCTGTGTTTACAGAATTCCTTGTTTAAAACTATCACTGTGCACAGAGGGAAGGGGGGGTGTATTTGACCACCCCTGTGTTTACAGAATTCCTTGTTTAAAACTATCATTGTGCACAGAGGGAAGAAGGGGGGGGGGGGGTGTATTTGACCACCCCTGTGTTTACAGAATTCCTTGTTTAAAACTATCACTGTGCACAGAGGGAAGGGGGGGTGTATTTGACCACCCCTGTGTTTACAGAATTCCTTGTTTAAAACTATCATTGTGCACAGAGGGAAGAAGGGGGGGTGTATTTGACCACCCCTGTGTTTACAGAATTCCTTGTTTAAAACTATCACTGTTCACAGAGGGAAAGGGGGGGGTGTATTTGACCACCCCTGTGTTTACAGAATTCCTTGTTTAAAACTATCACTGTGCACAGAGAGAAGGGGGGGGGGTGGATTTGACCACCCCTGTGTTTACAGCAGAATTCCTTGTTTAAAACTATCACTGTGCACAGAGGGAAGGGGGGGGGGGGGGGGGTGTGTATTTGACCACCCCTGTGTTTACAGAATTCCTTGTTTAAAACTATCACTGTGCACAGAGGGAAGGGGGGGGTGTATTTGACCACCCCTGTGTTTACAGAATTCCTTGTTTAAAACTATCACTGTGCACAGAGGGAAGGGGGGGGGGGGTGTTTTTGACCACCCCTGTGTTTACAGAATTCCTTGTTTAAAACTATCACTGTGCACAGAGGGAAGGGGGGGTGTATTTGACCACCCCTGTGTTTACAATCAATATGAATCAATCAATCAATATGAAGCTTATATAGCGCGTATTCCGTGGGTACAGTTCTAAGCGCTTGTCGAAGAGTTGTCAACACAGGACTAACAAAGAAACTAACATCTTCAGACGGACACGAACCCTATCACACACTAGCAAACCCTGGTAAACAAACAACTGTTTAACAACAATGTACACATCAATAGCTAGGTCAAACAAAATAATATTAAGCACAAAGAAAACACCTCTCACAGAGCACAGCACAAGAATGTCTTTTGGGGCACAGCACATCACGTCGAGCATGAAAGTCGCAGCCAGCTACGGGAAGAACTGAGTCTTCAACCTACTCTTGAACGCGTCAAGAGAGGGGCTCTGGCGAAGCTCAAGCGGCAGGGAGTTCCAGAATTCCTTGTTTAAAACTATCACTGTGCACAGAGGGAAGGGGGGGGGGGGGGGGTGTATTTGACCACCCCTTTGTTTACAGAATTCCTTGTTTAAAACTATCACTGTGCACAGAGGGAAGGGGGGGGGGGGGGTGTATTTGACCACCCCTGTGTTTACAGAATTCCTTGTTTAAAACTATCACTGTGCACAGAGGGAAGGGGGGGTGTATTTGACCACCCCTGTGTTTACAGAATTCCTTGTTTAAAACTATCACTGTGCACAGAGGGGGGGGGGGGGGGGGGTGTATGTGACCAAGTGAAGTGCATTGCTACATAATAATAAAATGAGCAAATCCGTCCCGTGAAGAAAACTTCTGCTTACTTAATTGTCAGATTTGCCAAGGCGTGTACATGAAATAAGATTATCATTCTAAATGCTGAATCAACATTCTGACTGTTTCCTATGAAACCAGGCTTGATTTTTGGTATAAATCCAAGTTAAGGGATAGCATGTGTAAAAGCAGAATTGTGTACAGAGGCAGCTTTGTGTTATTAAAGGCCGGCTGCTTTTCGTGAACACAGTTTGGCTCACATCTCACATCACCTGCCAGGCTTTTAAAAAAAAAAAAAATGTTTTACCATGGGATAAGACTATCCCTCCATTTAAGCACATACCAGCAACAAACACAGTGGTTACTTGTGATGAACTAGTGGCAAGACAAATGATTTAAGCATCACATAACCTTCCTAAGTGAAGTCAAGTTATGTGTCTGTGCCAGTGTGTGTGTGCATGTGTGTGTCAGCATAGAATGTTGAGGACAGTTCGATGGTAAATAACCCTGACAATTTTAGCCTATGATTGTGCCTACATTGTGGCAGGATTGGATGTGGATCTTCAAAAGCCTAAGTTAACAAAAAAGTATGTAAAAGTACATTTTGAATAGTAGTTTTTTTCTCAGAGGGAAGATATCACAAGATATGATCGTTCCACTGCATGTATGCCACATAACTAAAACAAAAATTAAATGTTATTTTAATCGTCTTTTGGGTAAAACAAATACACCATCAATATATTATAATAATGATCTTGCTTGTTTACAGATGGACAACAGCTACTGCCAGGACCAGGTTACGCATAAAGAAAACAGTCAACACTTGGCTGGTGCTGCAGCTTCTTTGATGTCTATTTTTTTTTTTTTTTAAAGACAGACAGCTACCAGCTCATTCAAGACCATAGCCCCATCTTACTCACGCAGAACAGACAGCCATCTTTCGCCTTTGCACAGAACACTGCTGTCTGAAGGTACACATCAAAAGGATAGGTTTTGCACCTACAGCGTGCGACTGTGGCTAGGGTAGGAAGAACAGACTCTGCAACACGTTCTGAGAGGGTGGCCTTTTCTTGCCACCCGTACCCCTGTGCAACAAGACTTGGCCAGAGAGCACACATCCAAATGCAAACACTGAACACTGAAGAGGAAGAAGAAGAAGAAGGTGCCCACACAGAAGGACATAAATCTACTTTAAGGGCACACAAGTTTACAGCAGTTTATTGAATTGTAGCAGATTATAGGGAGAAAATGAACAAGCTAAATAGGCTGTACAGTACTTCACTTGAACAATGTATAAAGTTCCCTGTATTAAGAACATTTACAGATCACAAGACATTGTGTTTTCTTTTGTTTACAATACAAATGTTTCATAATAAAAAGATGTGCACTAGGCAAGATCCTTAAAATGTAAAACTAGTAGTGTGACAATTTTGAATTGTTCAGAGATGGTTTTTCTTCAGTGGTAAATGTTTTAGCTTTTTTTATAAGATCCCGTTAGTGAAGCATACTATAAAACCTTGACCTTCCAAACTGTGTTAGCACCCTGGGCTGCGATCATTGTGTTGAGCTACTTAAAGGCACAGTGCAGCTTACAGCCTTCGTTTTGCGTTTTTGTTGCAGCTGAGTGCATTTACAGTTCAAAAATCCTCCTATGGTAGTAAAACTACCCAACGACGACATCTGTGAAGCTCGACAGTTTCTTGTTCACGCGAGTGCATAAATTAACCTAGTTATTACGTGGTGTTTGGTCGGAGTTCGATTCAACTGAGTGATTCCGGCCTCCATTTTGTTTTATACAAACTCATGATGATGTCTGACATAGTTTGCTAGTGACGTGTCTTTTTGTGCATGATGTGGTGATCTACCTGATCTAAATTTAGATCCAAAAATAGGTCAAGACCAGCCGGGTCTGAGTACGAAATTGATTCGTAAAAAAATCGCAGTTCTTGACTCTTTGGGTGCAAGTCAATGAAACTTGGTAGTTCTTCTAACAGATAGCTGCCTGAGGTATGACTAAAAGCCCCAGGGGCTCCGTGCACCTGAATTTGACAAGTTCAGTACCTTCAGCAAGCGCAAGTACAGTAGAGAAGCGCTTGACACACTGAAAAAGGCCTACTACGAGCAAAAGAAAAAGAATCAGTGATGCATGTGCTTTTGATGTAATCTTCTTTGACATTATGATGACTACAAAAACTGACTGATGTGTTTTGTTTGTGAATGATGGATATATGTGCATGATTGCGTTTCGCAGACACAGTTGTCATGTGCGTTGTAATTGGCGACGAATGCTGGATGATTACTATTTTTGTACCAGGATTACTATTTTTGGGGCTGAGCATTACTCCAAAACACTTATGGGGGTAAACAGGTCTGCAGCACAACTACAAATGTAGAAATGTCGTCTGCATTTTGTATATTTTAAAAGGTTATTTTTGTGCACAGAACATACATCTGCAGGGAGGTTTGGAGGGTGAAGTTAGGATCTGTTAGGAGGCATACAGCATCACACTCATTTTGTGTGTGTGTATTTTGTGTTGACAGATAAGACACTGTCATTCCAGCAGAAACCTGTGATGATGCACATTTTATTGAAGTGACCAGCTGAAATTGTATGTACGTTGTTATGAAATTGACAAATGATCCCTGCTTTGCAATCCTGGGTTAATGATATTGCCAAAATTAAAACGTGGAGGAAAAAGTGAGTGTAAACCTATTCTTGTGGTGGTGGTGGTGGTGGTGGTGTGTGTGTGTGTCTGGTTAGTGTGTGTTTGAGTGTGTGTTAAACAAACAACGACAAACAACACCAAACCTACATCAAACAAGCACAACAAAAACAAATTACACAAAAAAATGGCAAAAATCAGAATATCAACTGAGAAAAAAAACCGTGGCTGAATGCAATACTTATTATAACTTAAAAAGTAAAAGTGTGCGTGTGGATGTGTGCGTATGTTTGAGTGTTTTAAACAAACAACAAACCTAAATTAAAGAAGCACAACAAACAAACAAAAAACCTGGCAAAGTTCTGAACATTAACACAATGCTGCTGTCTGCTTTGAGGGGAGGAATAAAATGACTGAAGCCGGACTGCCGAGAGGAGGAAGGAGGGGGAAAAGAACACGCAGACATGAAAACACACACAACTCCATGACAGATAAACTGCTTATGTTCAAAAATCAAGAATATTTAAGCGTGCACACACGCACGCACACACACACACACACACACACACACACACACACACACACACACACACACACACACACACACACACAGACTCTCCTCGTGAAAGTAAAGGTAAACTCGAACTTGAAGGTAAGTATAAATGTTTGATATGGAAGAAACCTGTGATAAAAGTCTTTGTATAAATCATCGGTACCAACAAAATTCAGTTGCCACAACGCGTAAAAGGACATACTGTAGTTTCAAATTAGTAACAATCTAAGCCATTTTA
This sequence comes from Littorina saxatilis, assembly GCF_037325665.1. Taxonomy (NCBI): domain Eukaryota; kingdom Metazoa; phylum Mollusca; class Gastropoda; order Littorinimorpha; family Littorinidae; genus Littorina; species Littorina saxatilis. Next base: position 8,467 of record NW_027126423.1, on the reverse strand, counting down.
ATCAGCACTGGTGTCCGGCAAGCACTAACAGATACAACAGCACGTGTATGCATCTTGAAGTAATAAGACCTTGAAGTAGGCCTAGAGTTTACACTATGCATTATGTAATGCTTTAATTCAGCTGCCTAACTGTGGAACTTTGCAAATCAGTGTGTGAGGACCGTTTCACAAAACAGACAAAACACCCTCTCAGTTATTTACACAAATCAGTTCCAGAATGTGCGTGTTCCTTTTCCGTCTCTACAAATTAATGTTATCTGGGGGGAAAACGAATCATTGTCGCTTCCGCCCTCAGTTATAATTGCCTGAGCATAATAGGAAATGCAACAGGTGTAGTCTTCCGCCTGATTTTTAGTCAAGATATTTCGACACAGAATGTTTCTTTCTTTTTTCTTTGTATGTTCACAAGCTCACATACAATCATTTATGCAACACTGACAATAAGACCAGACCAGAGTTGTGATTGAAATGGGCAGTTTATTTAATAAAGCTCCAGAATGAATAAAAATACATGACAAAATAAGGTGGTCCCGCTGTACAAAGCCGGTTACCAAACACACACACACACACCAACACACACAAACACACTCACGCACGCACACACACACACACACACACATGACACACACACACACACACACACACACACACACACACACACACACACACACACACACACACACACAGAGTAACATTGTACAACTTACTGTCACATTCAAGCGGGAACACCAAACAAAACGTATCATCAAATGAAACAACATTTTAAGTGGTCAACTGAGCAGATGACCACAAACCACACTTGAAATCTTCACATTTTAACACTTTCTCCTGTATCCACAAAAGTCATTTATGCTGACTAGATAATGACATAATAAAATGACATCAATAAAACCATTCCCTTTTTTATTTTAAAGAAAAACAAGAAAATTAAAATAACGCAAAGAACTGATGCTCAGTAAGGTTGGGTATCGATCTCAAATGTGTGCATAGCTAATTACATGTAACCGGCATGGACTGGGGCTAGAATTGGCCTTTCTGTCAGGCAACTCGGCCTCTAATTGGTTTTATATTGTCTGATCCCCCTCCAGAAAAAAACAATACCATTTGCCCCGTGCTTCTGCGCCCACAAAAAATATTCGGGAATAAGAAAAGTTCAAATTTTAGGCACCCCACATACAACCCTAATTGTCAGTCAATTACTTTACTGCAATCAACGTTGATTTTAAAGTACCATGTCATTATTATTTTGGAGATAGATTTGAAAAAGTCCATAATTGCAGACTGCGTATTGGTATGAGTGATTTGAATTTTGATTTATGTCAGCGGCACCTCAAGGAATGCCCCAAATGTGAGTGCGGTTACCCAAGGGAGACTGCTGAGCACTATTTGTTGCATTGACCCTTGTGTAGAGATGTACGATTATTGTCAATTGATAACTGATTATAAGTTTATTGAAATATTATTGAAAGGCATCCCGCAATATTCCCGGAATGTCAATCAGACCATATTCATAACTGTACAAGAATTTATTAAGACAACCAGGCATGTTCCGTACATGAGCCTCTACATTTTATTCATAATGTTCATTTGACACTGTCATGAGACAAATGCTGCCTGACCAATTGTTCTTCGTAATTTCTCTCGTGTTTTGTGTCCTTGTTTCGACTTATCGATTATGGCCCAATCGTTATGTAATTTAGTGCCATTTTCGCCGATCACAAAATGTATTAACTTTGCGTGTGTGTCTTCTGTGCATTTAATATTATTGTGACGTGACCCACTCTTCCAACATTTCTGGCGCTCCAAGTCTTCGTCGTCCTTTTTTTTCCCCCTTATGCTGAATTCTGTTCTCTCGTACCCCATTACTTTTTGTTTCTTGTTTTTACCCCCACCAAGTTCTGTACTACCACCCCCTCCATTTTTTGATTGCTTGCGCATCAGGTTTGTCTGTTTGTTTTCGTTGTCTGAAATGAGTAAATGTATCTAGTCCGCCATCATGCTAAACTTTGTTATGTACATACCAGGATGACTTAAAATAAGCATTTATGCTTGAGTTATCTTAAAAAAACAATGCATTGTTTCTGTCATGATAACAAATTGAATAAAGTTTTGTAAACCAATGGACTGATTATAGTTGACCCTGATATGTGATTACGGGATAGTGTCACATTAATTTATTTCTACTTTCACTTGTACTTTTGTACTTAAAACAAATCACTGAAATGTAAAAGTTATTATTTTTTCCATTGTGAAGTGTCGTCAGTCTCCTCAAGGTAATGCAGTCAAACTCAACCAAAAGTTGGAGGGGCTTCTTCATACTTTCAGTGTGTGTGTGTGTGTGTGTGTGTGTGTGATTTCTTTTGACACTATGCACGTTTGTATATAACCGCCTGTGCACAAAAAGAAGAACATAATCGAATCTTATCATTCATTTTCGCTTAATTGATTGATTGGTATGCATGTTTCTAACAGTGACCGTTACCAAAGTGAGTATAGTGCGCTTCCCAAGCATAAAACGGTGCATGACTCTGGATTTGCGTCTGAGATATTGACACATCACTGTGAGAAAAAGCGTTAATGAAAAAAGAAGACTATTTATTTTCCTTGAGCATTATCTTAAAGTGGTGTGCCAAAAACTTTTAAATTCAAAAATTCAATATTTAACTTTAGGAAAAGCACTGTAGAGAGAAAACCACGCTTGTGTGTTCAGAATAGTCTCCATGTGGTATCAATATAAATGATTCAAATGTATGGAAGAGAAGCTGTTTCTGCTGGATTAATACACACACACAATTGTGCACTCACACATAAGCACGCATGCATGCTCACACACACACACACACACACACACACACACACACACACACACACACACACACACACACACACACACACACACACACACACACACACACACACACACACACAGAAACAACAAATTCATTATGACAAAACCAAATACGAAGTCCTATTTCACAAATTTTATATCTTCTCCTTTTCACCATATACAAATACAGTCACGGAGTACATTTATAAGGCCAAATTATTAAGAAATATTATTTTCTGTGCTTGAATTACCCAGTGTGTAGCATGATCACCACGAAGGTACAATTCACAGAAGTTGAGTAATCACTTTACAAAACCCATACCAGTACCACATTGTTATGTTAAATCCTATTTATTAACCCACACAAATAGAAGAAGATAGCTTTGTGAAGACTTTCATTTTCCAACCAAATGCTGTTCAAAGATTATTCTTTCTTTCTATATTTGGTGTTTAACGTCGTTTTCAACCGTTCAAGGTTATATCGCGACGGGGAAAGAGGGGGGGGGGGGGGATGGGGGATGGGATAGAGCCACTTGTTAATTGTTTCTTGTTCACAAAAGCACTAATCAAAAAATTGCTCCAGGGGCTTGCAACGTAGTACAATATACTACCTTACTGGGAGAATGCAAGTTTCCAGTACAAAGGACTTTAACATTTCTTACATACCAATCAATATGAGGCTTATATTGCGCGTATTCTGTGGGTACAGTTCTAAGCTCGGGGATTTTATTTTAATTTTATTTTATGCAATTTATATCGCGCACATATTCAAGGCACAGGGATTTATTTATGCCGTGTGAGATGTAATATTGTTTTACACAATACATCACGCATTCACATCGGCCAGCAGATCGCAGCCATTTCGGCGCATATCCTGCTTTTCACGGCCTATTATTCCAAGTCACACGGGTATTTTGGTGGACATTTTTATGAAAATTTATCTATGCCTATACAATTTTGCCAGGAAAGACCCTTTTGTCAATCGTGGGATCTTTAACGTGCACACCCCAATGTAGTGTACACGAAGGGACCTCGGTTTTTCGTCTCATCCGAAAGACTTGAACCCACCACCTAGGTTAGGAAAGGGGGCAGAAAATTGCTAACGCCCTGACCCAGGGTCGAACTCGCAACCTCTCGCTTCCGAGCGCAAGTGCGTTACCACTCGGCCACTGACACGATACACCAACACGATATTAGCACTCCAGATTTTTATCTCGCAGTTTTTCTGAAGGACTTTGCATTTGAAAACTATTCTCAGACAAAATATGAGTTTAAACTGCAAGTACATGTACAGGGAGTCTGAAGGGTTCAAGTCGGATGAGATAGACTACTGTTGTGGCAATCTTCGAATTTGAAAATAATTTTTTTAAAAGAGTAAAACTCATAGTTCTTCTTCTTCTTCGCTCATGGGCTGAAACTCCCACGTTCACTCACAAATTTGCACGAGTGGATTTTTACGTGTATGACCGTTTTTACCCCACCATTCAGGCAGCCATACGCCGCTTTCGGGGGAAGCATGCAGGGTATTTTTGTGTTTCTATAACCCACCAAACTCTGACATGGGTTACAGGATCTTTTCCGTGCGCACTTGGTCTTGTGATTGCGTGTACACACGAAGGAGGATAAGGCACTAGCAGGTCTGCACATAAGCAATGACCTTGGAGATCAGAAAATTCTCCACCTTTAACCTACCAGGCGGCCGCGATTTTGACTCATGACCTTCTGAATAGGAGGCCGATGTCTTATCCACAAGAACACCGAGCCCGTCCAAACTCCTAGTAAAAACAACAACTGCAAATCTGGGAGCAAAATGTAAACGGTTACAGTTTCAACTATCCTTCCCCTTTATATCAGCATTTTTGGAAACCTAAACGAAAGAGTATTCAAGAACAACAGTCACGGATTCAGATTTAAAAAAACAAATGGTAACTATGCTTTTTGGAAATTCTTTCTTTAATTGGTGTTTAACGAAGGTTATATCGCGACAGGGAAAGGGGGGGAGATGGGATAGAGCCACTTGTTAATTGTTTCTTGTTCACAAAAGCACTAATAAAAAAAATGCTCCAGGGGCTTGCAACGTAGTACAATATACTACCTTACTGGGAGAATGCAAGTTTCCAGTACAAAAGACTTAACATTTCTTCCATACTGCTTGACTAAAATCTGTACAAACATTGACTATATAAGAAACACTTAACAAGGGTAAAAGGAGAAACAGAATCCGTTAGTCGCCTCTTACGACATGCTGGGGAGCATCGGGTAAATTCTTCCCCCTAACCCGTGGGGGGTCTTTTTGGAAATGCGCTTCAGACAAATGCCTTTGCACACGTTATGTTACTCACAGCAAAATGCAAGAATAATTGGGGACCATATGGGATGGGGCAAATTGGGAGGGAGCAATTCGGGACACCACCATAAATATCTACCAAATATTTACAAATAGCTATCTTAGTACATGCATAACATGCTGTACCAATACACAATTTCTTTAAAATAACTATGTAAGGATTATTGGCAGTCTCCCGGAGCATGTTTCACGCTATCCTGCGATCAGGACAAGCGACTGACTGTGATGTGTATGCTGTGCGGCGTGCGCTACATAAGAAACCTTTTTTTAAATTTGTATTAAATATAATCACCTGAGCCACGAATGGCTAGCTGACAGCGGCTATCTTTTACACAACAAATTCTGAACTCTGATGAACTCGTGACCGCTGATTTTTAAAGGCAAGGGGTATCATATTGTGCGCATGGCATACACATCCAAGTTGGTCGTTTGTCCCGATTGTGGGATACAGCCCGTCAGAGGCGTAGAGCGTGCTCGAGATGTTTTGAAAAACCTGACTGCAGTACAGGGATTTTTACACCTCCGGACTGCTGATAATCCTAACAGAATTATTTTCAAAAACCGTCTATTGCCTTGAAAGCAAACCTGGAATTTCTGATGCGAGTTGCCAGAAAGAAAGTTCACTAACAAGATCCAGGCCAACACCACCCCCCCCCCCCCCATCCCCCTAAATAACACTAAGGAGTGAGGTGAGCTTAAATAACTAATGAATTAATCAATCAATAAATTCTCTGCTGAAATCCCCAACTTCGCGCATCGAAGCTATGAAAAACAGGACACTGCCACGTTTCCATTCAGCTAAACGCCACACCATTTTCAAGAGGGGATGTCTCAGGAAGAAAGATGTGACGCTCCCGATTCATATGTTTCAGAAGACAGCCCACCTGAGAAAAAGAAGAACACAATATAGAAATAATAACAACCTGTCAACCACAAATACATTAAAGTTTTTCAAACAGTTCACTAATCCGACAAACTCATGCTCGTTTCTGGTGCATTTGATAAAGCCAATTACGGGTAGATGCTAGACAACAGCAAAACCACCACCACATAACAACACAAGATTGTTTATGGTTGTTTACAGTCTCTTGAACACAGGAGTCAATCGAGACCATATATATATAACAAGAAGCATAAAAAAGCACTTCAGTTTGAAACCCAGGTTCAATGTAGTAAATGATATTGCATCAATGTTCCATCCATCCTCAGCACTTTCAAAACCAGTTTCTTCTAGGTCATACACACCTTTTCCTCGATTGATCCACAGTACATCAGATCGCTATTGTTCTTTTTATGATTTGCACCAAGGGAATGATTAACATTTCTGTCTTAGTCATATGTAACAAGCTTTAAGCAAAAGCATAATATTCTACACATTCACATATTGTAAGGTTGAAGGGGTCTATGTCGACCAAAAGAAGGTGTATTCCCCATAGCCATAGGTGTTTTCCTTGTGTACCGGGAATACAGTTGGATTTTCTGTAAAGAAGTATAATATCGTACAATCTTGCGCCAAGCGCGTGACTGCGGTTAGATAGGAGAATCTATTTAAAATCCTGAATTCGCGTGCGGCATCCAGTCAAGCAAAACATGCTTCGACCGTTTATCAAAACGGATTTAGTTAAAGAAACATCTGCACCCCCACCCCCAACAGCCTGGTATTATGTTTTCCTCGCTGGTACTCTCGTCCATTGAATCACTTTCACTTTCGTAAGCTTGAAGTAACTCCATGGCGTCTAACGGAAGTATATTCCCTGTATATGTACAGGAAATTAACATACAGGGAATACAGCCACTGTTGGTCGACATAGACCCCTTCTAAAGTGCTGCAGTAGTTACCTTTCCCTCCAAGGACCAAGCTGTTCATCCACTGTAGGGCTGACCGGGGTTCCCCCTTAGCAGAGTGAGTGGCGAATCCTGGCTGATAAATTTCCTTTCATTTTCCATGAATGAAGAATACCAGCTGGGTTCTTTTATTCATGGACCTGTGTTCTGCAACACACACAAATCAGCCACCATCTTGTAAATATATGTAAAAGAAAGCAAGTGGCAATCTGAATAACAGAATACAAAATGATCAATCCACACAATCATACTTCAGCACTGAAAGTCCACAAAATGAAGCACTGCTAGTACATGTACTTCTCATAATTTACTGAAACTTTACTCGTCAAAACAACCATTTGTTTTATCAACTTTACTCGCATGTGGCGAGTAGATTAACATTTCTACTCACCATTTACATGATTTTTACTCGCCATGGCGAGTAATTGAAAATACTTGCCACTTTCAGGCCTGTACTTGTGCATGAGATGTGTTTACCATCCATATGCCCAGACCATGCGCCCTTCTGTTGTGCTCAGAACAGTAAAGAGTTGCTTGCTGGGGTGGTTGTTCATAAGTTAACAGTTCACAAGAGGGCACAAACAAGAGCAAAAACACAGGTGCCTGATTCAAACTCATTCAAATGCAGAACCTTATTTTTGCATGAACAGAGTAAGACATGATTCTTACATAGCTGACCCTACCCCTGGCAGAAAAGTGCTTGAAATTGTCCATGTGGTCTCTATCAGTACATTTGATGCGTATTTGTGATACATATATACTGATATAGAGACAAGTAACAAGTGGACATTTCCTCTGACACCTCTACCATTTGTACACCTGCACAAATCTCCTGCCATAGACTACAAAAGGAAAACATACAAATCAAAACAAACACAAATTTAACCTAATGTTTACCTTTCAGCAGCAGAAAAGGCTGTGTTTTCTGTGGTGTCTCAGAGTAAAGCCACGGTGTTGGAGATCTATGCAAAACTAGGCTGTAGGCAAGGTCCAACATCTTTAGCTGCACACACAAAAAGAAGAAGCAAGAAATCACATGACATAGATGACATTCCTCACTAGTACAAAACCACAACTACACTAGTCAACTACCAATGTAAGAATCATAGTCCTGCAAGATTACCCTCTTAAAAAGTAAGATTGCTTTCATTCAAACACTACCGTGGGACCAAACTCCCCCCCCCCCCCCCCCCCTCCTTTTTTTGAGTTTTTCCTACATGTGTGTTGATGTTTCCATTAATTCCAAGCCCTGAAACTGTGAACTTGAGATCTTTATGTATGCACACAGTCACAGGCTTAATAAGCTATTCAGAAACCAAGCAGAGTCTGCACAACGTCAATTCTGAGAAATAAATCCCCACAACGGTTCAAGGCCACTATACCGACTGAGCTATGCTTGCCATGCCAACCTCCACCCCCATTTGGAACATGCACAACTAGTATACCCA
>NW_027126422.1:2500-15663 GCF_037325665.1 Littorina saxatilis | reverse complement strand
CTCTCTCTCTCTCTCTCTCTCTCTCTCTCTCTCTCTCTCTCTCTCTCTCTCTCTCTCTCTCTCTTTCTCTGTTTCAACTTCACACGTGCACGGATTATCGTTTTTACTTTTAACAGACAAAATCAATACACACTAGAAAACACCACGTCATGTTCTTTCAAACAGAGACTCAAGTATGACTCAGTTGTCCCGACACATTGACAGCGACAGTAACCCTTGTTTACCATAAGTTAATATTAACCTGTATAAAGTGACAGGGAAATCCATAACTCATGTACTCAATTATTACTCAGTCTTGCCGACACAGTGACTGTAGCCAACTGTTTTCCAAAAGCTTGCAATTTCCATACGTTATCAGGGGACAGGGAAATAATAATGTTGACAGAAACTTGACAGTTGAAAGACCAAGAATTTGAACCGAGCGACCCGAAGCAACAATGGTACGCGTTATGAACCTCTCAAAAACTGACTGATGCAAGTTGACATCTGAAAGGGTATGGCTTCCACTGATGTCGTAAGAAAAGAGAAAATCAAAGCAAGGATGCTCTCTCTCTCTCTCTCTCTCTCTCTCTCTCTCTCTCTCTCTCTCTCTCTCTCTCTCTCTCTCTCTCTCTCTCTCTCTCTCTCTCTCTGCCGCTAGTTAAACAGTTACAGTTTAATAAGACTGTAATGATGTATAAAGTATATCATGGCGAAGTGCCCATCTATATTCAGGACCTATTTCACAGAGTCACCGAAAGGTACGGGTCTATCAATTTTCTACCACCAATACCCAGGATTGATTTGTTCAAAACTAGTCAAGCCTTCTCTGGCGCTATGGTGTGGAACTCCATTCCGTCTGTAATAAGATCATTAACCTCACTAAAGAGTTTTAAACAAGCTCTGCATAATCATTTTATGTCTACCTAGTTGGCTATACTAGTCTTAACACGTGCAAGTAGCTGTCAACAATTGGCAAAGCTTTATGAATTACACAAATATGTTCTTTATTATATGTATTATGTGGAATTTATGTTGCGATTTTCCATCATCACTTCATCATCATCATCATCATCATCATCATCATCATCATCATCATCATCATCATCATCATTATCATTTACACCATATAATCATTATTAGCAATTGTGTAAACGTTGGTATCGTGTGAATTTTACCGTCGATCACTTTCCATGTGTTAACATGTTGCATGTTTCGCTTTCGATTTCAGGCATGAAAACTGAAAAAAAAAAAAAATACTGAAAAAAAATTCGAAGGCGCGTAGTGCCAAGTTTTGCAGGCGCGTAGCGCCAAGTTTCGCAGGCGCAAAGCGCCAAGACTTCTAGGGGGGTCCGGGGGCATGCTCCCCCGGAATTTTTTTTTTTCAAGGGTGCAATTTGGTGCAATCTGGGGCTATCTGAGCCTTAAAATTGGATTCAAACATGGCCCCAAAACTATTTTACTATAACTGTGACTAGGAAGAAAAAAAAAAAAAAAAAAAAAAAAAAAAGAAATTAAAAAAAAAAAAAAAAAAAGGAAAAATACGGAAATTAAAAAAAAATACGGTTTATTTTTTTCAAAAATACGGAAAATACGGAAAATACGGAGAATTTTCATGCCTGCGATTTGTATGTTGCTTACTTTGCCATTTTATTGTTTATGTTTATTTGCTTGTTTGCTTACTTGTCGATTGTTTGCTGGTTCGTTCGTTTACTTTGTTTATTTGTCATGTTGCTTTACTTGTTTATCATTTATTAGACATTTGTATTTGAAGTAAGGACCGGTTGTAAGAAAAGGCGTTGCCTTGAACCTCTATCCTTGAAAAATAAATAAAGTTTCATCTCTCTCTCTCTCTCTCTCTCTCTCTCTCTCTCTCTCTCTCTCTCTCTCTCTCTCTCTCTCTCTTCTCGCTCTCTCTCTCTCTCGCTCTCTCTCTCTCTCTCTCCCTCTCTCTCCGTCTCTCTCTCTCTCTCTCTCTCCGTATCTCTCTCTCTCTCTCTCTCTCTCTCTCTCTCTCTCTCTCTCTCTCTCTCTCTCTCTCTCTCTCTCTCTCTCTCTCTCTCTCCATAATCCATATCTTGGAAAAACAAGGACTGGGAAACAGAGCATAATTTTCCCACAAATGTATGCAGGAAAGGCAATAAACCTGGCGTGGAAAAGAATGGCTGTGGCTAAAAGTGGCGGGAAACAACTCACGCACAGCACACTTGACTGTTTGCCGGCAACATTTGTTCAGTCGGGGATGCAGGGCTGTATGGACAAGATATCGACGTACATACGTCCGGCTGCCGGCACGATTAAGACATCTTGTGGCATACAGCCTTGTGTGCCGAAAGACGCATTAAGGATGCGAGTGCACCAGGCCCAAAGGGGGAGGGGTGGTGGAGAGGGGGTTTAGAGAAAGAAGGGAATAAGAGATGTGAGAGAGGAAGACAATATGAGAGAGATAGATCAAATCAAATCAAATCAAATCAAATTTTATTTTTCGAGGGTTGTGGCATAAGCAATACAACGAGCTTTTTTTTCAACCAGCCCTCGCCCAGAGAGGGGACTAATCTAATCACATATTTACACGGATATTAACGTAGAAAAAAAGGTAGAGAAAAACAACAACATATGAATATTTACACATTACATAATATTATACACAAATATAAAGCGTCGTATATGTAACGTAGTGAAAACAATGCTAGAGAGAGAGAGAGAGAGAGAGAGAGAGAGAGAGAGAGAGAGAGAGAGAGAGAGAGAGAGGGGAGGGGGGCAAACAGACAGACATACAAAGGGAGAGTGGGTAGTAGAGAGAGATGTGATGATGAGAGAGAGTGAAGGCTATGCCTCGTCTTAAATCTGTCCCTTCATCAATTACAGAACTGAAGAAAGAGCGGGAGTGTGTTCAGGGAGAGAAACAGGAACTGAACGTTGTGGACGATTCCAGAAATAACTTGATACGAATGAAAATAATTATTGTGTAGTGTGAATGGAAACTTTCAAATTGACATGATTGTAGCAATCCCGTCGTGTGTAGTATTGGAGCTTTTATACTTGCTCGTGTTGAAGTAAGAAACTCACAGACAACAACGACATTTCCGTCCGGAGGCGATTCAATCTTCTTGCTGAGCTAGAATGACAGAACCAGACAGCGAGACACAAACGATAAGAATGTATTTGCAATACTTCTTGTGGAGTCTCTCTCTCTCTCTCTCTCTCTCTCTCTCTCTCTCTCTCTCTCTCTCTCTCTCTCTCTCTCTCTCTCTCTCTCTCTCTCTCTCTCTCTCTCTCTCTCTTTTGTTCAGTTGGGGCAGACATTGAACCAGACTAAAACGTTACACCAAGCTGTTAATATTTAATGTTCCCTACCCCTCAGACAAAAGAACAGACGCGTCGAACACGATCGGATTACGAACACAGCTTTTTTGAGGTTACAGCCTGAAAGTGTTTCAGACTGATGTAACAATTAACCCAGTTAGGTTCTGTTCACAATGGGAATGAAGTTGATTTAGAAATAACTACTGTTAGTGGGTGGTTTGTTTTTACCCCAGACGGAGCAGTGCTCAGTACACAAGACGTTAATACTACACGTATTTCTCATCACAAAGCCAAAACAAGATAAACTGAAACCAGAAAATATCCTTTGTAATAAACCGCTACCGTCTCTTTGAGATTTCAGATGGAGCAGTGCTCAGAACATAAGACGTTTATGATATCACAAAAGCCAGAAATATAGAAACTGAAACCAGAAAGTGTCCTTTTGTAGTAAACCCCTCCCCTCTCTGTGTGTTTTAGACGTGGCAGTGCTCAAAACATAAGACTCTTATTTCTCATCACATATCCAAAAAACCAGAAATTGTACTTTGTAATGAACCCATACCCGCCCTGTGAGATTTTAGATGGAGCAGTGCTCAAAACATAAGCCGTGTATAATATCACAAAAGCCAGAACTACAGAAACCGAAACCAGAAGTTGTCCTTTGTAATAACCCCCTCCCCTCTCTGTGTGCTTTCAGATGGAGCAGGAGCTGGAGTTCCTGAGAGACGAAGTGCGGAACAAGGCGGCCAGCGTCAAGCGCCTGCAGACCTCACTCTACGACCAGCAGGTCCACGCCAACGTCGCCATGGTAACGCTGCGCACACAGCTCAAGAAGAAGGACATGGAGATGCGGCACCAGCGCACGGAGCACCAGCGACGCATGCAGGCCATGCTGCAACACCTGCTCTACCTGGAGGGTCAGATGCGTCAGGAGCAGCGACAGGTGGTTGAGGCTCTCCACGACAAGGACGACGTCATCAGACGTCAGAAGTCCGCCATCGAGGACTTGGCTTCCAAGAACGCCAAGCTTCTAGCGGCGCTTAAGGAAGTCCACGGGTACGCTGGAGGCAACGGAATCTCCTCCCCTGCTTCCACTAGTTCGCCTTCGGTGGAGAAGGGGGGTAACGGGGTGGTGGTCAGTCCCCAGGTGGTGCTGAGGAACAAGGACAAGGGTCAGAAGGTCCGGTTCAGCTCCATGAAGGACAAGCTGAGGAGACACAAGAGCAGCCTGGAGCTCCACAGACCCGCGTCCCTGGAGACCCTGGTGGAGGGCACGCTCCGCTACAGCAGCCAGGAGAACCTCTACGACAAAGGCGGGTTGAGGCACAGCTCTCCAGCAAAATCCGGAGGCGGAGGGGGTGGTGACGCGCTGTGCAGCGACGATATCAAGAAGACGCGGCAGCAGGAGAGGAAGGAGAGATGCAAGTCTCTCGTCGACTACCCGTTCCGCCTCAATGACCTTCCGGAGGCGCCCAGCGAGGTGGAAAAGGGCCGCGACGAGCTTTCCGCTCTCACAGACCCCCTCCACCTCGACCAGTCTCTCTGCCGCTCCCCCGGCTCCCCGCATTATCTCAACGCTTCGCTTGGTCGCGACAGTCTGTACAGCGACGAGGACGACCTCTTCAACTATTCCGGTGACGGAGGCAAGCAATACGGGGAGCTGTCCAAAGCGGCGTCCTTGCCCCAGTCGCTGTCGTCTGTGTCGGGTATGGAGGGTGTGCAGTCAAGCATGAAGGAGCGGCCTCACTCTTTGTCAGGTACTAAACAGATACAAATATTCTACTCTAAATGTGCAAAGATAGACAGATTTTACTTTTAATTTGCATTCTAAACATAAAACAAAAGGTTTATTACCTTTCTGTGTTGGAAAAGGCAAACGTTTTGGCTATCCGGGGTATCTTTCAGGTTCAAGATTTCTGTCACATCAAAAGTGTATTACCTCCAAGTCAATCCGACACAAACCAAGGTTTCGAATTCAAAATCGAACAAAATATAGATTAGGCAATCATTCGCCTACTTGTCCCTACAAAACATATGTCACTTACCTTTGTCAAATTCAGTTCACATCAGTTCACTTTACTTCAATTCGCTTTACTTTAATCAATTCAAATAATTTCAAAAACACCTCTCTTCCTTTCCCATTGAAATTAATTTCAATTTCATTGCCAAAATTCAATTCCAATCAAATTTCTATTCCAATCAAATGTCACTTCCAATCAAATTTCAACTCATATTAGATTGCAATTTCGATCAAATTCTAATTCCAATCTCAAGGCCATGCAGTGCCGTTCCAATTCCATTGTATCATTCCATTCCAATTTCAGGCGTGGAGCTTAGCGTATCTATGGACAAGATGTCCAACACCAGTGTCATCCCAACTCCATTCTAATTCCATTCCAATTCCATTTCTGCCGTAGAGCTGAGCGTGTTGATGGATAATTTAGCCAATTCCAGTGTCATTCCAATTCCTTTTTAATTCCATTCCAATTACAATTGTGGATTTGGAGCTTATATTAGCCTGTCGGTGGACAGGACTTCCAATTACAGTGTCATTCCAATTCCAGTCCAATTCCATTGCAGGTGTGGAGCTGAGCGTGTCGATGGACAATCCCTGTATCATTTCAATTCCATTGTATTATTCCAGTCCAATTCCATTTCATATCCATTCTAATTCCATTCTAAGTCCATTCTAATTCCATTCCAATTCCAATTTCAGGCGTGGATCTGAGCATGTCGCTGGACATGATGCCGACGGAGAAGGTGTCGATGAACCCCAGCCCCACCAGCCTGGCGCCCCCTGGCGGCTCGGAGTCCAACCCCTTCAAGAGCATCAAAAACGCCTTCAAACGGCGCAACAGCAAGCAGCGAGGCAAGAAGCAGCGACCCGTCTCCCTGCAAGGTCCCCCTGGCAACCAAGAGGAGACCCTCAAAGAACACTTCAAGAAGTACGACTTGTCGTGAACAGTGGTGGGAGGGCCTAGGCAGTTATGGCGCTTACCTCGACTAGTCGACGATGTGGGTGTAGTGTGACTATGAAATCTTGAATCTGTGGCTTCTGAAAGCCTTGGATTGATCGATGCAACGTCTTTAAGTTTTAGTAGACGAATGACCACATTCCTCGATGAACAGTTCAGGAAGTGAAGGAGTTATGGCTCAGTGAGTTAGGTTAGTCTTTAAGAATTAGGTGTTGTAGTTTTGCATTGTAACACTGTGCGTTTGAGCTGAGGAATCTGCAACTTCTTCGAGCCCCAAAGAACATTTCAAGAAGCGTGTCTTATTGTGGAAAGTGTAATTCAAGCCTTGAGCTCTTCATGTGTGAGACTTGTCGAAGATGTGAGTGAAACATGGGACAATGTGGGTTTATGTGACGTGCAGAAGATTGTTGTCCAAACTGTAAGAAATACAACTCGTTCAATACGAGTTTAAAGGCGCACTTGGAACAAAACAAGTCTAGCAGTGGAGAGCTTTGGTCTCAAACTGTGGTTAGTCTACAACTGTGAGTTTGTACAAGTGTAGCTCCTATGGTGGCTGTTTAAGATCTTGGATTAATTTAGACTATTCAGCAAGACCAGCGTCTTAATAAGAGTAGTCAAAGATAGCGAATTAATGACAGTGCAGCTACTCGGGAAGTGAAAACATTCATCAGGCTACTCAGCAACTAAGACCGACTTCGGAGTTAAAAGTAGTTGAAAATGAAAGGCTTGCAAGCAAACTTCATCTGTAAGGCCTGGCGCTCATCTATGTAACTTCAGCAGGACAGACGACGCACTGCAGATTATCCCAGCCCGCTACACGTTGCGTGAAAGGAAAACAGGCCAAGTACTCGTCATAATCCCTATCGCAGCATCAATAATATGCAGTGCATCGTCTGTGCCGCCGAAACTGCGCAGGTATATTCTGCCCTTAACCAAAATGCTGCATTGGCCAAATAGAGCAGTACCCTTGCCGACAGAACATCTGGTGCACTGCAGTCCTGTCCGCTCTATACGAGGCACTCAGGAAGAGCTTGGACATGGCCATGGAGACCTCACCCCGTGGTCTTAATCAAGGCTCTACGCAGAGACTGGAGTGTCCATCTGACGAATACAAAGATGAAGAAGAAAAAGAAGTTCAAGAAGAAGAAGTGTTGCAAGCAAGATTTCCACCCGGTACGTTAGATTACCCAGGGAGATGATGTTTTCACGTGTGATTGAAAACAATAACCTTACTGTAATGCTGCAGGAAGGACACTGTTTACATTGTATTTTGTAGGTAGCAAAAACGTATGTCCACTTTGAGTCTTCAAGCACCACAAGTACTACATTTTTCACATTTGCACGTCACGTATTTCACTGGTCAACACCAATAGGAAGTTAAGAACGGAGTGAAAGATGTTAAAACAGCACATACATTTTCTCTGTGATTTTATCACCATGAAGTCTTTGCCATGTGACTATTTATCAGGAAACGTTGCGGAACTGTTGACTTTTTTTGTTGACGTAACCTGTTGATATTATGTTAACATTGTCTATAACTTTTTTGAAGTGTTCTTTCTGCAGCTTGAAGTGTTTGTTCTGTGAAAGAATGTAACAGAGAAGAAAAAAACTGATGAGTCGGCTGTAACCTGGTGTGTTGCTTGAATATTTGTTATTCGACCTTACAAAACTGCTGTTGGTTTGTTGTTGAGAAATTGTGGGATTCTCAAAAGGGAATATATCGAGGGGTGGAAGTAATACATTTTTATCTGCACCGTCTTTGTTTTTGTTTGTGGAACCAGGGAGTCCAGTTGCCATTGATTCTGTTTTCTGTGACGAATCAAAGTTTATTTGTGGACGCTGTTATGTACTGTACATATCATACATGCATGCAAACGTGCATTTGCGATATAGAATGTTTTTGGTGCTCTAATTTACTCCAACCTCTGTTCGTTTTCTCATGATGTTGATAGATGATGACGTGTAAAATAAATGTGCTTAAGATCTGATTCAACAGTGTGACCTCCTATCATACTTTTTTTTCCTTTCTCGGACGTATATAATTATTAGTCTGTGAAAACAAGTTTAAGATCTGATCAGATCTGATGTGGAAAATGTGCTTAAGTTCTGATTTACATACTTCACACAAGGAACTCACGCAGGGTGACAAAGATGTGTGAATGTTCTGTCTCAACATTGCCTGTAGAAAGTTCCAGGAGATGATAGTGGCTGAGTTTACTGTTCATATATCTGAGATACAGTTTTGGCTTAAGCGGGGCGTATTTGATTGCCTTTCCCTACAACTATTCCTAAGTGTTCGACTTCTGTGCAGAAAAATATTGTTCCTTCTTTTTTTTCCCCCTTTTTTTTTCTTGGGTCAAATTTGGCATTTCAGCATGTGGTTAGTCACCGGGAAGTGTCACTGTGCATTTTTATTCCCGTGAAGAAATGGAAACATGTTCAACTTGTCTGACAATTCTCCATTGAGGAGAAAGCTACTGTGTGTGTGGTTTTGTTTATGTATCCGGTTCTCGTTTTATTGCTAGTTCTTGTTTTGAGTCAGGCTTGGGTGTGACTTGTATTGTATAAGCGGATTTCCTTTGGTGTGTGTGCTCTGTATAGTGTTCATAGTTCAAGTGTTCAGAGTTTTAAAGAAAAGGAAATAAGGGACACAGGTACTGAGTCATATCAATGCATTTTAATGTATTTATTGATCCGCTGAGAAACACGGTGTTATTGCGTTCAGAGTATGAGAGGGAAAGAGAGATCGTGTGTGTGTGTGTGTGTGTGTGTGTGTGTGTGTGTGTGTGTGTGTGTGTGTGTGCGTTCATGCGCGCGTACGTGCATGTGTGAGTGCGTGCATATGCGTGCGTACTTGCGTGGATTCGTACCTGTGTGCGTTTACTGGTAAGCATGTTCGTCACGTTTTCTGGGCACTGAATGCTGAGAAAGGTGGTTGGGTCCAGACTGCGATGTTGCACTCGCATTGAGCAAAAACATTTTGTTTGTGTCTGGAAATAGATCTCTCCCTACGAGAGGGAAATGTAAAGACCAAGTTTGCACTGGCGGAGTCCTTTCTTTAGGCGTTGAGATGGGACTTTAATTAATATATGTTTCACTCGCACGAGCCAAGTCATTTTGCCGGCCTTATACCCGATAACAATGGCACTTTTGTCTCTCACATTTTGAAGAAGGTTGGGGGGGGGGGGGGGGTGTGGGGGGGTTAGGAAAGGGAATGGTAAAAGTGATAGGGGCAGAGATAGGAGAGTGCCAATGGTTACTTGCATCATTAAGGCGATTTGAGGCACTAAAATCACCAAAATTAAACTTGGAGAATACATGGAATAACTTAGTTTTCTGGGTAGTTCTTGAAGTGACTTATGAAAAGAAATGAAAAATATGTGAATACTACAGGACATATGGAAACTGGCTTAAACAGCGCCATATTGGATTTCTAGGAAACGGTTTTACAGCAACATCATACAACCGAAATGCTTAATATTTGGCACAAAGATACATATGACTTTTATCTACAATCATCTAGAACGATTATTTGAGAAAAGACTACAGTTGAATTCATATTAATTTTTCAAATATGGATTAATGAATATGCGGTTAGACATTCATTAATCCTTATTACAAACATTAATATAAATTCAACTGTAGTATTTAGTACAAATATCGTTCTATATGATTGTAGATAAAAGTCATGTGTATCTTTGTGCCAAACATACATTTCTGATGTATGATGTCGTTGTAAAACCGTTTCCTAGAAGTCCAATATGGCGGCTGTTTCCATAGCAACGGCGATCTGTGTCCATTAATATTTACAAATTGTTCATTCATTGTTATAAGTCACTTCAATAACTACCAAGAAAACTACGTTATTCCATGTATTCTCCAAGTTTAATTTTAGTGCCACACAAAGAATGTTCGTTTCTTGGTCAATCTTACTTTTCTTCATTCCTCTCACCCCACCCAGCACCCCCCGCGGGTTAGGGGGAAGAATTTACCCGATGCTCCCCAGCATGTCGTAAGAGGCGACTAACGGATTCTGTTTCTCCTTTTACCCTTGTTAAGTGTTTCTTGTATAGAATATAGTCAATGTTTGTACAGATTTTAGTCAAGCAGTATGTAAGAAATGTTAAGTCCTTTGTACTGGAAACTTGCATTCTCCCAGTAAGGTCATACATTGTACTACGTTGCAAGCCCCTGGAGCAATTTTTTTATTTGTGCTGTTGTGAACAAGAAACAATTAACAAGTGGCTCTATCCCATCTCCCCCCTTTCCCCGTCGCGATATAACCTTCGTGGTTGAAAACGACGTTAAACACCAAATAAAGAAAGAAAGAATTCCTTCCCCGTACTCTTCTTCCAGTTGAATTTGTTTTTCTTTACCCTTATTTTCTGTTTCGCCTTTTCTTCGTGACGAAACAAGGTTTAAGCGCTCTCGTTCGTACCTTTGACATTTCCTTATAATCTCAGCCAGACATTTTGGCTGTCTCAGGCAGCTGAGAGAATTGTAAAATATTGATGCGAGCTGGACCAGATAATCAAGTCATGGGTGTGCACGTGCAACAGGAAAGATAGGGACAGTAGACAGTGTAGAGATTAAACATTTTACCGGTGGGTGTATTTTGTGGGCTGATTTTCTCCGAAACTGCTAGATGTAGACATAGGAGATTGGTTAAACATCACAACAAACAGAAACCAGTTTTGGTCAATATTTCATCACATTTTTGGCAGCCTGTCGCTGACTTCTTTAGGATATTATTGACAAGAAATAATTAAGATTTTGGTGGGTAAGTGTACAAATTACAGTATATTTGAAATTCCTAGCAAAAGGAACAATTTTCTAACCTTTCCTGTAATTTGGTTCTTCAACTTGAAAACGATCGATAGCAGTCTTTCTGTTTCGGATTCTTGCCAAAGTTGTGTTTTGCTGGTTAAAAGCAGCACTGCGAAGTAGGTTTATCTTTTGCATATCACACATTACCGATTTGAACATTCTCAAAGGCTACATTATTTTGGTTTTTTTGGTTTTCGGCCCTGTTGTTTTAAGGGGTATAGTCCAGTACTACCGTTGTTTGTTGGCTTTTTCTCCAGAAGCAGATTTTTTAAAAGAGACATGTGCATTCTTTATTCTTCCAATGATACACGAACATGGGAGTTTCTTTGGCTGGTTTCTTAGCTCGATATGCATACAAGGCAAGCTGTTGCTGATATTGCATCCGTTATGTGACATCTATTTGACTCTAGGCTCTTGGAAACTTATGAAGATTGAGCATCTTGACTTAGCACGATGTGCTACGGAAATGCAGATTCTTTCTCTATAGATTCAGGAATGTTATTGAATGTATTGTACAGGGTGACCCCAAAAAAAGAGTACCCAAACAAAACGTCATAAATTGAACAAAAATAGCAATCTTCATAAAATTTATTTACACACACAAGTAGCCTCTGCATGATTTGCACAGAAATTTTTAGCGTTCTAGCTTGTCTTTCAGGAAAGTTATGCTCATTCTACAGAACATGCTCCAAATGGCCTCCCCCGGATTTAAATCCCCCAGATTTCTATCTTTGGGGGTTCCTGAAAGACAAACGTCTACAGAAACAACCCACAGACAATCACAGAACTCAAGAGAGCCATCACAACAACCATTCGCAGAATCTCGCTACAGGAGTGTGTGCGGGTGATTGATAACTTTGCGCGGCGAGTTCAAAATTTTTATGAAGATTGCTTTATTTTTGTTCAATTTATGACGTTTTGTTTGGGTACTCTTTTTTGGGGGTCACCCTGAATAACAGAGAAGTGTTGATTGTTTTCAATTTTTTTGTTTTTGTTTAAGTGAGACTGGTGAAATGCCATTTTATATCGTTGTTGCTTCAGTTACTGTTTCTGTTAAATAAACACACCAGGGTTTAAGAGTAACTTGATGAAACTGGAGTTTCTCGCTGGAGGCAAAAGCTTACCGCATTTGTTAGTGCACAAAGTGAGAAAAAAATCAAATATTTCCACAGTTAAAAAAAAGGGTCTGCTGACACAGTTCTACTCCTAATCCCAATGTAGCGATCTGAGGTTTCTACCTGGACCAACTTTTTCATTCGGTCAGTGCGCATGCGCAAACAAGAAGAAATCAGAGATCGTGTTCATGTTGCACGTATTGTTTTCCTTTCGATCGACCATCTAATCCGAAAAGTTCACCATTCGTTGAGTCATGTCTGGTTGTAAGTGAGCGGACAAGGAAAGTGAGATGAAGATGACATGATTGGAGGCATAACAGACGATGCAATGTTGTGAGCATGCGCAGTGACGGAATGAGAAAGCTGGTCTAAGAGAAACTTCAGATCGTTACAGGCGGTCCCTTCAGGAAAAAGGTATGCGTAGCTACTGGCTCACATGGGCACATTCCCCGCTACTGCTTCCCGCGCCAAGTTTCGTAATAGAACTGAGATTGTTTTTACACTCGCTTGCAAAATGTGCTTATTTGCACTGAAAACGTTGTGTGTTCTTTGCATCTAATCATAATTCGGTTTCGATTTATCATAGGAAAAATGTCAGTGTTGTGAGCTTTGTAACAAAGCTGTTTATGTATTTGCTTAAAGCAGGCTTTCCGCGTTGAATGCACGTTTACTTTCTTTTGTAGGCAGTTTGTTTTTCATCGCATTTTTATGAATTGCTTCCAATGGTGTGAGCTTGTTAGAAAAAAGAAGTTTGACATTTTAAACCAAGAAAGAGCAAAAATAAAAACTAAAGAGGGTGCGAAAAATGAGAGAGAAGGAGAGAGAAAGTGTGTGTATGTGTCTGTTTGGATGTTTGTGTGTTTGCGTTTGTGTGTGTGTGTGTACATAAAACCAATGTCATAAGGACCACAATGAACCCGTGACCGTTATTTTTGTCTCTTTTAAAGATGTGTTGTGTAAG
>NW_027126421.1:0-6948 GCF_037325665.1 Littorina saxatilis | reverse complement strand
ATTTCTAAATGAAATGGCTTTGGGTATTCATGTGTTGTATGCCTGCTAGATGTATAGCAGTCGGGGACGGGGAGGGGGGGAGAGAGAGAGGGAGACAGACAGACAGAGAGAAGGTGGGGGGAGGGGGTCACACAGTGAGAGAAGGGGGGGGGGGGGGTAGAGTATTGTGTGGGGTTGTTAAGTTGGGCGGAATTAAAATAACAAATCCAAATAGAGCAAAAACAATAGCCATGCACGCGCGGCATTAGAAAACAGGCAAAACAATGCTTGAAAAGAAAAGGAAAAAATTAAAATATTTTAGGATTTGCATCTAAATGGTTTATTAGCATAGACACACATTTGTGACCCTGTCGCCAGTAAATAAACACCGCATTGTACTTTGGGAAACGAGCGTTTGTCTGAGGATTGATAGTATGCTTTGTGCACACCATCCTCCACACACACACACGCACGCACGCACATACGCACGCACAAACACACACACGCCACACACACACACCACACACACACACACACACACGCCACACATACACACACACACACACACATACATACACACACACGCCACACACACACACACACACACATACATACACACACACGCCACACACACACACACACACACACACACACACACACACACACACACACACACGCCACACACACACACGCCACACACACACACACGCCACACATACACACACACACACACATATACACACACACACACACACACACACACACACACACACATACACACACACACACTCTCTCTCTCATCCTCACGCTATCTCTGCTGTCTCGGTGCCCTTTTTGCACTGGCCTTCAAGCCTTCAGTGCATGGACAAAAACAGGGATGTTCTTGATCGGATTCTGGCGTGATCTGTGTGCGCTCTGATTCAAGTAGTCAATCTGTTTAGCACAAAAAAATGCCATCAGAGCTTCTCGTCCATTTTGAAGGGGCGAATAGTGCAGGAAGAGATTGTGTTTAGTCATACAAGAGCACTTATATTTCTTGGCGCTCTGCGTGAAGCACTGGTGGTTGGGGTTGTGTATACGTGAGTGTATTGTTCCATTGTTCAGTTCTTAACATTCCCGTGTTGAATATTTCCTTGAGCATGGAAATATCACAATTATTAAATGTTTCCTCAGGCGTGTATTCGAGTAATGAGTGAATTTCTTTGAAGACTTTTAGTTTGAGTGTGGGCACTAAAGCCTCTTCAGTTTGAATTGCCTATCCAAGCAGTTGTCGGTAGGCGTTGCTAATATGTCGTTAATTTGGCCCGATGTTAGATCTATGGAGTTTTTCCTAGCGGTTTATTTTTATTATTTTTTTAACTGTATTTTTTTTTGGGGGGGGGGGGGGGAGGGTGCAATTTCCGAAGTTCAAAGTCACATTTCTTCTCATTTAAGAATGACACCAACCAATGCAGGTCTGTCTCTAGAGGGTTTAAAGCCGCACTCCTTCTCATTTAACCAATGACGCCAACCAATGCAGATCAGTCTCTAGAGGGTTTAAAGGCACACTCATTTACCCAATGACGCCAACCAATGCAGATCAGTCTCTAGAGGGTTTAAAGCCACACTCATTTAACCAATGACACCAACCAATGTAGGTCAGTCTCTAGAGGGTTTAAAGGCACACTCATTTACCCAATGACGCCAACCAATGTAGGTCAGTCTCTAGAGGGTTTAAAGCCACACTCATTTAACCAATGACACCAACCAATGTAGGTCAGTCTCTAGAGGGTTTAAAGCCACACTCATTTACCCAATGACGCCAACCAATGTAGGTCAGTCTCTAGAAGGTTTAAAGCCACACATTTAACCAATGACACCAACCAATGTAGGTCAGTCTCTAGAGGGTTTAAAGCCACACTCATTTAACCAATGACACCAACCAATGTAGGTCAGTCTCTAGAGGGTTTAAAGGCACACTTCTCATTTAACCAATGACGCCAACCAATGCAGATCAGTCTCTAGAGGGTTTAAAGCCACACTCATTTAACCAATGACACCAACCAATGTAGGTCAGTCTCTAGAGGGTTTAAAGGCACACTTCTCATTTAACCAATGACGCCAACCAATGCAGATCAGTCTCTAGAGGGTTTAAAGCCACACTCATTTAACCAATGACACCAACCAATGCAGATCAGTCTTAAAGCCACACTCATTTAACCAATGACGCCAACCAATGCAGATCAGTCTCTAGAGGGTTTAAAGCCACACTCATTTAACCAATGACACCAACCAATGTAGGTCTGTCTCTAGAGAGTTTAAAGGCACACTCATTTAACCAATGACACCAACCAATGCAGATCAGTCTCTAGAGGGTTTAAAGCCACACTCATTTAACCAATGACACCAACCAATGTAGGTCTGTCTCTTGAGGGTTTAAAGGCACACTCATTTAACCAATGACGCCAACCAATGCAGATCAGTCTCCAGAGGGTTTAAAGCCACACTCATTTAACCAATGACACCAACCAATGTAGGTCTGTCTCTAGAGGGTTTAAAGCCACACTCATTTACCCAATGACGCCAACCAATGCAGATCAGTCTCTAACCAATGACGCCAACCAATGCAGATCAGTCTCTAAGCAATGACGCCAACCAATGCAGATCAGTCTCTAGAGGGTTTAAAGGCACACTCATTTAACCAATGACGCCAAACAATGCAGATCAGTCTCTAACCAATGACGCCAACCAATGCAGATCAGTCTCTAACCAATGACGCCAACCAATGCAGGTCTGTCTCTAGAGGGTTTAAAGGCACACTCATTTAACCAATGACGCCAACCAATGTAGGTCAGTCTCTAACCAATGACGCCAACCAATGCAGATCAGTCTCTAACCAATGACGCCAACCAATGCAGGTCTGTCTCTAGAGGGTTTAAAGGCACACTCATTTAACCAATGACGCCAACCAATGCAGATCAGTCTCTAACCAATGACGCCAACCAATGCAGATCAGTCTCTAGAGGGTTTAAAGCCACACTCATTTAACCAATGACACCAACCAATGTAGGTCTGTCTCTAGAGGGTTTAAAGGCACACTCATTTAACCAATGACGCCAACCAATGCAGATCAGTCTCTAACCAATGACGCCAACCAATGCAGATCAGTCTCTAACCAATGACGCCAACCAATGCAGATCAGTCTCCAGAGGGTTTAAAGCCACACTCATTTAACCAATGACGCCAACCAATGCAGATCAGTCTCTAGAGGGTTTAAAGGCACACTCCTCATTTACCCAATGACGCCAACCAATGCAGATCAGTCTCTAGAGGGTTTAAAGCCACACTCATTTAACCAATGACACCAACCAATGTAGGTCTGTCTCTAGAGGGTTTAAAGGCACACTCATTTAACCAATGACGCCAACCAATGCAGATCAGTCTCTAACCAATGACGCCAACCAATGCAGATCAGTCTCTAACCAATGACGCCAACCAATGTAGGTCTGTCTCTAGAGGGTTTAAAGCCACACTCCTCATTTAACCAATGACACCAACCAATGCAGGTCAGTCTCTAGAGGGTTTAAAGGCACACTCCTTCTCGTGGAGACGGTTCGTTCCACCATCTCACATCTGGTCAGGATTTTACATGGGATAAGATTATTCCTCCACTTAGTCACACACCAAAATAGAGCAGCTTGAGTGCTGCTCTCAGTTGTGAGTGGGAATGTGTTGATGAAATAAATTTTTTTAAAGCCACTTAAAAAATGTCCACTGCTAGCAGGGAGCACTAATCTTGTTCATTTGTGGCGTGTTATTGTGAAGGGATTGACTTTTCCTGATGACCGATGAATGGATTGACTGATTGATGCAACAACCTGGCCTGATCTGAGACTCTGATCTGAACTGTTTTCACCAGAAGGACAGTGCCTTTAACAAGCGCTAACAGCATCCTTCAACTGGAACGCGCGCCAATAGTCAAACAGCATGGATGCGTTCTGTGCAGAGCAGGAATTTTCGACGAATTTATTTCTTAACTCACACCATATATAGCCAACATCAAACATTAATTCAGCAAAAAATCAAAACAATCCCCCTTCCCCTCTACTAAATAAAATGTGTTTTGAGTGACCCCTTCGGCCCTTTCATTTGCTACAGACTCTGAACAGAAAAAAAGCACTATAAAACTGTGTGTAAAACAAGCATTGGAAGGAAAAGAGACGTGGGAAAATAACGAGCTACAGACACTTAACCCTGCCCTTCTTTTTTCTTCCTCTGTTTTTACATTTAGTCAAGTTTTGACTAAATGTTTTAACGTAGTGGGGGGAATCGAGACGAGGGTTGTTGTGTGTGTGTGTGTGTGTGTGTGTGTGTGTGTGTCTGTCTGTGTGTGTGTGTGTGTGTGTGTGTGTGTGTGTGTGTGTGTGTGTGTGTGTGTGTGTGTAGAGCCATTCAGACCAAACTACTGGACCGATCTTTATGAAATTTGACATGAGAGTTCATGGGAATGATATCCCCGGACGTTTTTTTCTTTTTTTCGATAAATACCTTTGATGATGTCATATCCGGCTTTTTGTAAAAGTTGAGGCGGCACTGTCACACCCTCATTTTTCAATCAAATTGATTGAGATTTTAGCCAAGCAATCTTCGACGAAGGCCGGACTTCGGTATTGCATTTCAGCTTGGTGACTTAAAAATTAATTAATGACTTTGGTCATTAAAAATCTGAAAATTGTTAAAAAAAATAAAAATTTTAAAACGATCCAAATTTACGTGTATGTTATTCTTCATCATGTTCTGATTCCAAAAACATATAAATATGTTATATTCGGATTAAAAACAAGCTCTGAAAATTAAAAATATAAAAATTATTATTAAAATAAAATGTCCGAAATCGATTTAAAAACAATTTCATCTTATTCCTTGTGGGTTCCTGATTCCAAAAACATATAGATGTGATATGTTTGGATTAAAAACACGCTCAGAAAGTTAACAAGTCGCGTAAGGCGAAAATATAATATTTAGTCAAGTAGCTGTCGAACTCACAGAATGAAACTGAACGCAATGCCATTTTACTCGTAGCATCGTCAGGCCACCGCTCATGGCAAAGGCAGTGAAATTGACAAGAAGAGCGGGGTAGTAGTTGCGCTAAGAAGGATAGCACGCTTTTCTGTACCTCTCTTTGTTTTAACTTTCTGAGCGTGTTCTTAATCCAAACATATCATATCTATATGTTTTTGGAATCAGGAACCGACAAGGAATAAGATGAAAGTGTTTTTAAATTGATTTGGACAATTTAATTTTGATAATAATTTTTATATATTTAATTTTCAGAGCTTGTTTTTAATCCGAATATAACATATTTATATGTTTTTGGAATCAGCAAATGATGGAGAATAAGATAAACGTAAATTTGGATCGTTTTTGAGTCACTTGGTGTAATCGGTCAGTGTTAGTCTGTCCGGCCGGCCGTCCGGCCGGCCGTCCGGCCGGCCGTCCGTAGACACCACCTTAACGTTGGACTTTTCTCGGAAACTATCAAAGCGATCGGGCTCATATTTTGTTTAGTCGTGACCTCCAATGACCTCTACACTTTAACGATGGTTTCGTTGACCTTTAACCTTTTTCAAGGTCACAGGTCAGCGTCAAAGGAAAAATTAGACATTTTATATCTTTGACAAAGTTCATCGGATGTGATTGAAACTTTGTAGGATTATTCTTTACATCAAAGTATTTACATCTGTAGCCTTTTACGAACGTTATCAGAAAAACAAGGGAGATAACTAGCCTTTTCTGTTCGGCAACACACAACTTAACGTTGGGCTTTTCTCGGAAACTATAAAAGTGACCGGGCTCAAATTTTATGTGAACGTGACTCATTGTGTTGTGAATAGCAATTTCTTCCTGTCCATCTGATGCCTCATATAATATTCAGAACTGCGAAAGTGACTCGATCGAGCGTTTGCTCTTCTTGTATAAATTTTTATTTTTTTTTTACAATTTTCAGATTTTTAATGACCAAAGTCATTAATTAATTTTTAAGCCACCACGCTGAAATGCAATACCGAAGTCCGGGCTTCGTCGAAGATTACTTGACCAAAATTTCAACCAATTTGGTTGAAAAATGAGGGCGTGACAGTGCCGCCTCAACTTTCACGAAAAGCCGGATATGACGTCATCAAAGACATTTATAAAAAAAATGAAAAAAACGTTCGGGGATTTCATACCCAGGAACTCTCATGTCAAATTTCATAAAGATCGGTCCAGTAGTTTAGTCTGAATCGCTCTACACACACACACACACACACACACACACACACACGCACACACGCACATACACCACGACCCTCGTTTCGATTCCCCCTCGATGTTAAAATATTTAGTCAAAACTTGACTAAATATAAAAAGAATAGAGATAAAGAAAAGCGTGCTATCCTTCTCAGCGCAACTACTACCCCGCTCTTCTTGTCAATTTCACTGCCTGTGCATCGAGCGGTGGACTGACGATGCTACGAGTATACGCTCTTGCTGTAAAAATGCAGTGAGTTCAGTTTCATTCTGTTAGTTCGAGAGCTTGACTAAATGTTGTAATTTCGCCTTGCGCGACTTGTTATATTTTATTTAGCGGGGGCACGTTACAAACAATAAATGCACTGTTCTCGCCCAAAAGCAGCCAAGTGGGTTAATTGTGTTATTGTGTACTTTAAGCGTTTGATGATGGCAAACGTACCTCCAGAGGACTGATGAACCACACTTTGCCCAAACCAGGGCAACATTTTACACCGTATCTAATTATGACTTTATGACAAGAATGAATAACATTATTGATTGAGAGCTATGTTTATCACCCCGTAATCTATTATGGTTGAGGTTTTCCATGCATGCAGTGAAGACATTGCGCGACCGTTGTCCTATTTGTACTCACTGAGTATGGGTAACAGGAGACTGTCAGGGCAAGGTCCTGATTTTTTATTTTTTATTTTTTTTTTT
>NW_027126420.1:0-16910 GCF_037325665.1 Littorina saxatilis | reverse complement strand
GGGAGTCTTAAATTGGGGGGTCTTAAAAGGGGGGTTCCACCGTACCGCAATTTAATAATAATAATATAGCTTTTCTACAGAGCGATCAGTCCCTGCAATTGGCTCCAGACATTTAGGAAGATCTATGCTTTCTTTAATTTCGAAAGCTTCCAATTGCAAGGGGAATGAAAGTCTTTTATTTGTACATGTAACACTGAGATGATGTACTTTTGGTTGTACATGTAATACTGAGATGATGTACTTTTGGTTGTACATGTAATACTGAGATGATGTACTTTTGGTTGTACATGTAAGACTGAGATGATGTACTTTTGGTTGTAGTCATGTAACACTGAGATGATGTACTTTTGGTTGTACATGTAATACTGAGATGATGTACTTTTGGTTGTACATGTAATACTGAGATGATGTACTTTTGGTTGTACATGTAACACTGAGATGATGTACTTTTGGTTGTACATCTAATACTGAGATGATGTACTTTTGGTTGTACATGTAACACTGAGATGATGTACTTTTGGTTGTACATGTAATACTGAGATGATGTACTTTTGGTTGTACATGTAATACTGAGATGATGTACTTTTGGTTGTACATGTAATACTGAGATTATGTACTTTTGGTTGTACATGTAATACTGAGATGATGTACTTTTGGTTGTACATGTAATACTGAGATGATGTACTTTTGGTTGTACATGTAACACTTAGATGATGTACTTTTGGTTGGACATGTAATACTGAGATGATGTACTTTTGGTTGTACATGTAATACTGAGATGATGTACTTTTATTTGTACATGTAACACTGAGATGATGTACTTTTGGGGACATTATTATATGCCACTTCCAGTGACTTTTTAGTGCATTGGTCTGTTTTTGTTAAATTTGTCCTCGTGAGTTACTCGTTTCTTCTTCTTCTTCTTCTCGTTCGCTGTTAAATCGTCAGTCTGGACTGCAGGGCGAAACGTGCTGTCCTCTCCAAGTCCTCTTTGGGGCCGTATAGCTTCTTTTGTAGCGCTGTCTCCTCTGGCCAGATGGTGTCCCTCAGAGCACTGTGGTATGGACAAGCCTGCAGGATGTGCTCTGCTGTCTGATTCTTGCCACACGGACATAGGGGGGAGGGAACTAGCTTAAGAGTTACTCGTTTAAGACAGTTCTATGGGCTGTTACACTTGATAGATTTTGCAGTACAGTGGAACCTCCCTTCTAAGACCTTAAAAAAACAAAGAAAATCAGGTCTTACAAAGGATGGAGGAGGTCTTTAATTGTGGGGTCTTAAAAAGTGTATTCAGTGTTATATCTGAGAGCTTGCTTGTTTTCTGTTGGAGTGTTTTAGTGCAATCATTTTCTGTGCCTTAAAGTTCTAAAAAGCAAAAACATCAACACGTATTTTTATTTCTGTTTTCTTTTCATGCTTGTGGTTTTTTTCTCTTGGGTGAACCTGGCAGATGAGGATCCTGGTACCAAGCTTGACAAACAGTCCAGGCAATGGAGCCACTGCCTTGGTAAGTAGAATTTTGTCTTTGGTGATTTTTGTTTGAGCGCTTCTGCTGGAGTGCGGATCCTTTGTTCACTTTGCAAGCTTGGGGGGGGGGGGGGGGGGGGGGGGGTGTTCAGTGATAACGGTCATAGGTGCATTGCAGTGCTGCCCTTAATCTGACACACTGGCACAGTATGGTGCTGCAAGCGTTAAAAACTCAGCTACTTTTACAGTGGTCAGCAGGGTTCCACATCACGTAGAATTAAGGGTATAATACCCTTTGACCCTCCAAATCACGTACGAGATGCTCTCTGAAGAGGTATAAATACGTAACTGTTTTCTTCCAAAGAGGTAAAAAAACGTACGAGTCAAACGCTGAAAGGGTATAGCCTTTGCTAGTTTACAAGCAACAGCACACAGGCCGCCTGCTCTGCTGAGACCACTAAAGTACACGCCGTGTTCGTGCCACTCCTCTGTCGACTGACACCACGTGAAGCAGAGGTTGCCTCCCTTGTCCTCAAACTGCGCGATATCTTTAAACTGATCATCTCGATGGCACTGTTCGCTTTAGCCTATCCGGTGCTGTCGCCTGCTCAAAAAAATGCCTCGCAAAACGCTCTGGGAAAAAATGACATTTCATGGATACACCGATTGTCACTCATACCCTGTGAAAAATCTGGAAGGGGTATAAAAACCCTTTACTTTTTTCCTGAAAGGGTATGAATACCCTTGACTTTTGGGGTTGTGTGGAACCCTGGGTCAGTGTTGTTTCCAAAGTAAGAGGACAATTATAGGTCAGTTGGATCTGGACTGAAAATTGTGTATGGGTCCAAATATCCTAGCTACGGAAAAAACAAGAAATTCCTCCGAGGTAGGAAAAACACCCCCGTTGGTCAAAGGGAAATAACCATTCTCACTGCCACCAACTGAGAAGGTTATTTCCCTTTGACCATTAAGATGTCCCTCTATAAGTCCTTGTAGAATCTTAATCCACCAATAACTCCCTAACCGTGTGTTTGACTGGACCGTCTCAGGAATGTATAGAACCTGTTCACCAAGTTTGGTGACGATCGGTCCGTTCATTCTTGAGATCTATATGCGAACACAAACACACAAACACACAAACAAACACATCGACCGAAACCTATACACACCCCTATACCGGGGGTGTAAAAATCAGACTTTTGGGTCAAGACCGAGGCCTGAGAACAACACTGACTGATGTGTGCCCATGTGTGTCCTCCATCACTTACAACCTCTGAGCAAAAGCTTTACACTTAGCAGAAGTGTTTGTAAGACATTTGGTAAGAGAGAGAGACAAATTAACAGAGGATGTTGAGACGGGATGGACTGAGTGGCTGGCTGACTGGCTGGCTAGCTTGCTATGGCTGTCCCTACTACAGAATCTATACATATGAATAAAAGAGAGTGTCTGTCTGTCTGTGTGTGTGTGTGTGTCTGTCTGTCTGTGATCGCCAAAGCTCCGAGAAGGGAGGGGGCAGGAAGACGATGTCGTGCATGTGCACTCCTGTGACTGTGAAGATGTGCACATGACCACCACCGCCGCTGCCGACGCCGCTGCGCTGCCAGCCCTCCAATATCTATACATATAAATAAAAGAGAGTGTCTGTCTGTCTGTGTGTGTGTGTGTGTGTCTGTCTGTCTGTCTGTGGTCGCCATACCTCAGAGATGGCAAAAGATAAGCACAAGATATTTTGCATGCACACTGCCCTGGACCCACAAATGTGCACCTGGGTTTTAGTTTCTCCAGACATTGTTTCCTTCCTCGGATAATTACCCTCCCCATCTATCAATACAGTCTATATAGTGCAAGGGAGGTAAGTCATGCTTTGTCACCCACGGAAGGGAGGTAACTCTCATCAAACCAGTATACCGTGTCATTCTCAAGGGTTATCCCCCGCCCCCCCCCCCCCCCCCACACACACACACACACACTAACCCTGCCCCCTGCTCCCCCTCCCTGCCTTCCAGATCATCGCGAATAATGTTTATGAAACGATTGCCTCAGTGAAAGATCACGAGAATTTACAGATTTCTCTCCCCTGTTCAAAAAGGTATGACGCGCTCACTCATGAGGTATGCGTGCTTTGATCAGACGGTAACTACAGTGGGTGTGAGAAGGGGTAAACAAATCACGAAGAACACGTTGAACCAAATAGAAACTTGCCTTGCCTATACATCCAAATGTATGAGCTCACACTGTCATTTTTCTTATCCACATTGGAATAAGATTCGAGAGGTTTCTGAGAGAGGGGAGAGCAGAAACACCCGGGCGAAGCCGGGCCTGACTGCTAGTTATAAATATTTAGAAAGTCAAATGTTTATCTACCCTGCAGTGTTGCTTCTTTTCAGACATGGCTATCTCACCAGCGTCCAGAAAGCCTAGACCCAAGAGCAAAGTATCGGTCGTTGTGCTCCGTCACTGGCAAAACCTATGTGGGAACAGAAAAGGTACTTGTAGTCATTGCTAGCCTTTAAACAGAAATTGAGTGAAGCGCTTACAGATGTACAGCATGTGTGTGTGTGTGTGTTAAACTTACTAAACATTTTGAGCAACGTACTGGTTAGCAATATTTCTGATTTTTGATTATTTTTCAACCAGAATTTAATTAAATGAGCACCCCTCTATGTACAAATGTACATCATCTGTGCATAGTTTTTAAACATGATTGGTGCAAATAAAATCCGCTTTTGTCACAAGAGACACCTCATAGAAGTTAGAGCAAGTCTCAGATCAAAGGGAGGCAGCCTCCTCACATTTGCTCATGAGTTCAAGCGTGTTTATCTCCCTTAGATGTCATTACGGAGGACAATGAGATGGCAATGTTGGCAGTTGGTGTACTTCTTGTGCCTCCCAAGCAGAAGGTTGTGCGTTCAAATCCCGGCCCCGCCTGATGTGATAAGGGTAGATATTTTTTCGATCTCCCAGGTCAACTTATGTGCAGACCTGCTATTGCCTTGTCCCCCTTCGTGTGTACATGCAAGCACAAAACCTGGTGCGCTCAGAAAAGATCTCCTGTAATCCATATAAGAGTTTTGTTGGTTATAAAAACACAAAAATACCAAGCATGCATCCCCCGAAAACGGCCTTTGGCTGCCTAAGTAGCGGGGTAAAAACGTTCATACATGTAAAAACTATGGAAGTCATGCAGCCCATGGACGAAGAAGGAGAAAAGTAATGCATTCTATTAAACGAAAAGAACGCTGTATTGAGCGGACAGTACAGAAAAACATGAGCTAATTTTCACTGGGATGTCAGTCTATTGCTTGACCTTAATGTCATATAGGGTTATTTGTCTTTGTGTTTCTAAGAAAAAGCAACTTTTTCACAAGCCATATTATATCTCAACAGTTGTTAGCCAACATTGTGACGTTATTGATTGAGATTGATCTTTCGTATCTTTTTGTGTGTGTGTTTCAGTTAAAAGTTGATGAAAGGGAGTCCATGGCATTACTACACCATTTGGAAAAAATGAGGACTGAAGGCTTATTTGAATTCAACCAGCGTTATGGCAACATTTCTTGAACTCTTTAAAAGGTGTTGAAATTGAAATTTCTACCCAGTTTTAATGGAGGGAATGGGGACTGAATTCTAACAGCTATAATTATGAGAACTAATTTTGTGTGTGCCGAAACATCTTTTGTAGTTGTTGTGTTGATGGTTTATTTGAGATAAGTGATTTTTACTCTAGTTTTGATGAAAGAAGAGAAATATTGTATTTCTTTTTCATGCATTGCGCCACAAACACCCCCCTTTTTTTTTAAACTAGCAAAGTGTTTGATCGTTTGTTCCTTGCTTGTATTTTGATTCTTGTGTCTACAATTATTTTCAGTAAATTTACGGGAAACGTTGATTGACTATATACACCCTCAGATGTTTTCTTCTTCTCCTGTATTCCAAAGATTGTTACTAGCTGTCATGGTCACCTTATGAAACTAAATGTTTTGCTTTGACAGTTTTTGCCAAGCTACATTGTATTTCTTTCTGATCATTTTCCCATTTATATTTCTTAGTGTGTTCGCGACCACGAGGTCAACATATCAGTGAGTTTCATTTTTACGCTTAGTCAAATTTTGACCAAATATTTTCAGAGACAAGCGAGAGGAGGTTGCAGATGGTGTGTGTGTGTGCGTATGTGTAGAGCGATTCCCAGAAAACTACTGGACCAATATCCTTGAAACTGTATGTGTAATTTAATTTTTCCAGTTGGTATCCCCATTTTTTCTCTCACTTTTACAGTAAATGTCTTCTTACAAATTTTAGGCAGTGCTGTGGCGACCTCATTTTCTTAACAAATTGATTAACAAATTGGGTCAAACAATCTTTAACCAAATGCAGACTTTAGGATTGCATTTCAGCTTGGAAGCTTAAAAATTCATAATGTTTGCATGCTTTGAGGAGCCCAGGCTGGTGTCCGAGTGCTAGCCATGCTCACAATCTCAATAATGACTGATCCCGAGTTTTCAGGGTTAATACACTCATAGGAAAAAGTTAGGGACCACTTACGCAAACAAACACAGCTTCCAAACCACCAAACAAAATTGAATCAAATTTGTAACATGTTTAATTCATTATCTCTGCGATCCTTTTCCAAAATATGGTGACATTTCATTGCATTACGTGTCAACAAGCTCTGAAACAACATATTATGGTGGTCGAAAACAAAATGTGCAAGTTCCGAACAGTTTAGTAATGGGTGTGTCCGCCGCGTTTTGCGATGCCTTCTGCAGTCCTGTTCCGCATCGAGTTTACCAGCTTCCTGCAGAAGGCCTGAGGAATGGCCTGCCATTCGATTTGCAGGAACTGAAGCAGTTGCTGCAGGTTCCTTGGGGGTGGGTGGTTGTTCCTCACTCGCCTGTCCAGCTCATCCCACAGGTGCTCGATGGGGTTGAAATCAGGGCTGCAGGCCGGCCAGTTCATCCTGGTGACACCAGCCTGCTGGATGAAGTTGTTGACCAGCCTCGCTCTGTGAGGTGTCGCGTTATGGTCCTGGAACACAGCCTGCACACCAATCTGGTGTAGAGCGGGTTGAACCAAAAAGGGGCGACAATCTCATCTCTGTAGTGCTGGCCCGTCAGGTTGCCAACAATGTGGTAGAGGGGGGTTCTGTGTCGAAAACTGAAGGCCCCCCACACCATGATGGAGCCCCCGCCGAAGGCCACCCTCTCCTGCACCAGACCGTTGTTGTACCGCTCACCCTGACGCCTCCACACACGAGCCCGACCGTCATGATGGTGCAGATTAAAGCGGGACTCATCGCTGAACAGCACATCGGCCCATTGCTGGCGTGTCCACCTGGCATGGTTGTGACAGAACGCCAAACGAGCCTGGCGATGAGCTGCTGTCAGTCGTGGCCGTACAGCTGGACGACGTGATCGCAGGCCAACTTCGTGCAGGCGTTTGCGGATGGTTTTCGTGCTGACGTTGGTGTTTGTTGCCACCCTCAGCTGGCCCCTGATGATGTTTGCAGTGGTGCCTCGCTGCTGCAGAGATTGTCTTCTGATGAAGCGATCTTCAAGCTGTGTTGTCTTCTTAGGCCATCCTGACCTTGGCCTCTCCAGAACGCTGTTGGTGGCCTGGAACTTCTGATGCAGCCTGACCACAACAGAATGGGACACTGCAAGTCGTCTGCCCACTTCTCGCTTGCTTACGCCGTCTTGCAGCCATGCGATGGCCCGGGCTTTGTTGAAGGTGGTCACCTTTCGTCTGGGAGGCATAGTGAGAAGATGGTGGCTAGCGGAAAATCGCGGGGCTATAAAACCTAACTGGTGACAACAGTTCACTCTCAACACATCCCCCCTGCACATGCATAACGAAATTTTCATCTTTCCCGCCCAGGCTTGCCCACGCGTCAGCGTAAAAATGGTCCACTTTTTGCAGTTTGGCAGTTTCTGTCTCGTGCCCTAGCCAGGCCTCCGTGGATCCCGAGCAAGTTTCCTGCTAACACAGCATTGCTCACCCACTGGTGTGTACGGCCTGACAGCCATTTGGTTTTATAAACTTAGGAACAAGGAGTTTGGCACAGATGAAGTCAGCTGGTTTTTTCAAGGGCGGTCCCTAACTTTTTTACTATTAGGTCGACTGATAGACTAAATATTTTGATATCGCTTCACGCAACTTGTAATTTAGATTTAACCTTCCACCAACTTAATTATCTTCACACACGCACATGTGAAGGAAAGTATCTGTAACTGATATGTTCGTGTCACTTCAGCTGAACTATACATTATGAGAAAGTACCTTATCTACCTCTGCAAGATTTTGATTTATTTTGGCTTTTGGGAATTTGTCAACGTTTTTGATAAGCTTTTCAACCGAGCTGATGTTTTTGATAGATTTTACTTTTTTTACTTTTTTTTAAAATTGATTAAATGCTGGTTGATGATTAGTGTCGAGCAAATCATACCTGATGTGCATTTTGTAAATCTGTGTAAGTAAACATTTGACAATAGTATTCAGTTTTTAACAGCGTTTGTTCACCTGTGTGTGATTGTGTTGGGGGAGGGGGTGTGTGTGTTTGTGTGTGTACGTCTCTGTGTGTTCCAACACATCCATGGAAATAGACTTGCAGCCTGTGTTCATATGCGTGTGAACTTGTATGTGTGTGAAGGGGTGTGTCATGGGTGTGTATGTCTATGTGAGTGTTTAGTGTGAGTCTGTGTGTGTGGATATGTTTGTGTGGATGTGTGCGTGTTGGTATGTGTTTTTGTGTGCATTTATCTCTGGAAACAGAGAACCCCCCCGCGGTCCCCTGAAATTTACATTGGATACTCTTTGGGGTGGGGGGGGGGAGATAATGATGGCTTATTATTGTCGACATTAAGCATGTTTCAGTCTAGAACTCAGTTGGTGGGGGGTGCGTCAGTCTAAAATTAAGAGGGGGGGGGGGGGGGAATGAGATGGTTATATAGTCGGGAGAAAGGGCAATTATCATGAGAGGAAAAGGGAATACCATGCTGCGCGAGGACCCAGAGGGTGAACAAATAGAAACATTTCAAATTCACCTCTCTCTCTCTCTCTCTCTCTCTCTCTCTCTCTCTCTCTCTCTCTCTCTCTCTCTCTCACGAATACAAACACGCTCGCGGCAATAAGTCTGTTGATACGAAGCAGGTGATGGTATGACGGCAATGCACGTGTGTGCGTGTGTGTGTGTGTGTGTTTCAACCACCATTTAATTAACTCGGGTCTTTGCGCACCCTCCACCACCACCATCACCGTGGCCACACGCACGCACACACACACACACACACACACACACACACACACACACACTATCTGTAGCCTATGGGTATGTCACTGTGTCACAATCTCTCCCCCCAAAAAAGCAGTCCAAAGTGCCATTTTAGGAACTCATGTAATTACACCCCCGGTATAGGGGTGTGTATAGGTTTCACTCGATCTGTTTGTTTGTGTGTTTGTTTGTGTGTTTGTTTGTGTGTTTGTGTTCGCAAGTAGATCTCAAGAATGAACGGACCGATCGTCACCAAACTTGGTGAACAGGTTCTATACATTCCTGAGACGGTCCTTACAAAAATTGGGACCAGTCAAACACACGGTTAGGGAGTTATTGGTGGATTAAAATTATACAAGGACTTATAGAGGCACACCCCCGTTGGTCAAAGGGAAATAACCATTCTCACTGCCACCAACTGAGAAGGTTATTTCCCTTGACGGGGGTGTTTTTCCTATCGGAGGAATTTTTTTGTCAACCTTTGACTTTACTGAATGGCCTGATAGCTTAAACAGTTAATTACGACAATTTCCGTGTTTGTATAATTCGGCACAGTAAATAATACAATTACTGTGGTGAATTGCACAGTGAATATAGTCGGGTAGCTGAAATCTGTAGCTTGCCAAAAAAATGGGACGCTAAACGTTGAGGGTTACAAGCATCCACCTGGTCTCAATGGAGAGTCTGGACGTGGAGTAGTGTAGTCTAGGTAGGTGGACATTCTGAATTTGGTTTGTTTGGCCGCCATGACACTTTTCAAAATGGCCGCCTGAAAATCTTATGCGGGCCATATCTCACGTGTTATATTTGATGGTTTCTGTCTCGTTTCCAATTTCCCCCTCGGTGGCCCCTTTCAAAAAGGGTACACACCGGTTCTTCTTGATTGCGAGTGTTATCGATTGTTTCGCTGTGGTTAAGAACCGGTGTGTACCCTTTTTGAAAGGGGCCACCGACTTCAACCCAGGTTTGAACGGCTCAACTGCAAGAATGCAGGGGCTCAGAGAACAATTTCGGGACATCTTAAGGGAAAACAACAATTCCCTCCAACACCATTTCGCCGAATTCATCGAGGGGGAAATTGGAAACGAGACAGAAACCATCAAATGTCTCCGCGATGAAGCCCTCGCCATCGCGGGTAAAGATGAAGAAGCCCTCAACATGCTGAAACTCAGCCTCCAAAAATTCATCAAGGATGAACAAACTTTAGTACAACGCCACCGTGACTACGAGGAAGACAGGGAAAGACGCGAACACTGCAACCAACAACGAAAACGGCCACGGGACCACTCAACAAGTAACTACAGAATCCCCAAGCTGCCAAAGCGACAATAGGCAAAACTTTTGTCTAAAACCTACACTCCGGTCTGCCCTCGGGCGGACCACCCTCATCTTCCAAAAAGGGATGAATTGTTTCGTTGCTAAACCACCTTATGAAACAACCAACACACCCCCTCCCCCTGTCAACCTGTACATACAGTACACAGACAAAATAATGAACAAACAACCACACCACTCCCCACATTTACCTGTACCATCAGTACACACAACAATACGGGGAAGCCTCAATCACTGAGAGGACAGTACACACAAATACACCCAAACAAGGGAAATGAAAAATAGTCATCTATAAATGATTATTCTCAATCGAGAAACAAAGTGATGAGGATATGGGTTTGAATAGTTGTCCCCTGACGAGGCTACCTTTCAGTTTCCCCAGAACACCTCTATAAAATCACAAAGAAGCTATCCTAACAATTTGAAACTGTAAATATTGCCGAAAAGTACTATAATTGGGAGAGGTACTTAGGGATCTCTGGGCTGCCTACTGCATTTGCCGGGTTTGGCAGACCCTTGATTTTTTACCCCCAGAAAATAAGCCGATTAATGCTCCGGTCAGATTGTCATTAAATGTTTGACTGAATCACCCTGAAAGAAACCCCATTGATTTAAATTGGCATTATATTGCTTCTATTAAAATGCAATCATGTACTGCTGGTAATTTGGCTGTTATTTTGAGCATGTACATGATTAGGCACAACAATGACTGAAAAACGCGAGAATTTCACGCAGAATGGACATATTTTTCGAAGTAATCATACAATGCACTACTTAGATCATGTTTATTCTTGCATATTTGAATTCTTCATGTCAAAATACATATATATAGCCCTTTAGTTTGTCACTTTAGTCCATATAACACGTGAGATAAGGCCCGCATAAGATTTTCAGGCGGCCATTTTGAAAAGTGTCATGGCGGCCAAACAAACCAAATTCAGAATGTCCACCTACTTAGATCATGTTTATTCTTGCATATTTGAATTCTTCATGTCAAAATACATATATATAGCCCTTTAGTTTGTCACTTTAGTCCATATAACACGTGAGATATGGCCCGCATAAGATTTTCAGGCGGCCATTTTGAAAAGTGTCATGGCGGCCAAACAAACCAAATTCAGAATGTCCACCTACCTAGACTACACTACTCCACGTCCAGACTCTCCATTGAGACCAGGTGGATGCTTGTAACCCTCAACGTTTAGCATGTTGCACTTTTCTGAACTCAGCTACCCGACTAATATGTCAAAGTGTCAAACAACACTCCATGTTAACGGCTTTCTTTCTTTATTTGGTGTTTAACGTAGTTTTCAACCACGAAGGGTTATATCGCGACGGATGTTTAACGGCTGGTCTACTGGAAAATCACTTAGTGCAAACTATATTACGACATGTGGCAAATGACTTGGTCTTTAATTACCATCGCTCTACGACAAACACACATACGCACTAACACTGAGTCACAGACACACAGGAATGGTTTAACCTCAGTTTCAGTCAGCGGTGGTGCGCAAGTAAAGTGTGATGGAAAAGACCACTTACTTCGACAATTGGTCAGAAAAGTGCCTTCCACTAGTTTTGAAATGTTAACTCGTTCCTATCTGACCATACCCACGCGTATGGAATATAAACTCGTATGAAATATATACCATGTTGGCTGTTGTTATTATGTGTTTATTTATTGATTAAACGGAGAACAAAAACTTCAACATCATAACAAACTCAAAAACACGAGCAATGGAACTGAGAACAATATCCTCCCAACGGTTTCCAGCAGTCATTTTCTTGAACGTTTGGGTCAAGGTGTCAAGGTGAACCAGAACATACGTAACAGAGTCAAACGAACAGAGGCTGAACCAGGGCAGCTTGAGTTCCAAAAGTAGGTTCAGGGCATGGAAGTCAGTCTGCTCACCTGGGCAGAGTCAAACGAACAGAGGCTGAACCAGGGCAACACAGCAGGGCCGGACTAGGGGGTTGGGGGTTACAGGGGTTGCGCAACCCCCCCTGGCTTAAGCATGTAGCCTACCTCCCAAACGCTTTTTTTTTTTGGAGGGAGGGGGTGGTTGCATCTGGATCATCATGAAATCCGAGGAGAAATCGCACCTCTCACCCCCTCCAAAACAAATCATGAAAAAGGGAACATTCCTTGCATTGCATTCCGTTGCCTATGCGTCATAGGGGATCCATCGGCACCCGTACGGACTGCCGCGACAGTGGTTTCCCTTTTTTGTGATGAAAAGTACATGTATGAGTCCTTACAATCTCAATTCTTCTTCATTGCCTATACAGCTTGCTGTCGAATTTACCTTTTTCGTTCAAGGAGAGGCTTCCTTTCCCTCCAGAAACATCAAAAAACGTTCAGCTGAAGCTTGCATTTTTCATGATCCGCGAACTTCGACCATTATTTTTGATAATCACTGAGACTCGGCATGTAACCTAGAGCTACGTACATAGACCGCCTTTCTATAATGGCCACCTGCCCCCAACGACCACCCCAAAGAATCACCTTTCTATAATGGCCACCTGCCCCCAACGACCACCCCAAAGAATCACCTTTCTATATTGGCCACCTGCCCCCAACGACCAACCCCAAAGAATCACCTCTCTATAATGACCATGCGCGTGGGACCGTACAAAAGTGGTCGTTATAGGCAGGTTCCACTGTATCTGTAACTGCCATGTTCCTGTCACTACAGCAGAACTACGCGTATGAAAAATCACCAGATCTACCTCTGCAAGATTTGATTGTATCTGGATTCATTTTTAACTGAGCTGATGTTTTTTATTGATTTTTTCTGTTAAAGATAGATTTAATGCTGGTGGATGTATTGTGTCAAGCAAATCGTACCTGATAACTCAGGTCCACTTTGTATCTCTGTGTAAGTAAACATTGACAATACTATTCCCTTTCTCACAGCATTGGTTCGCGCGCGCGCGCGTGTGTGTGTGTGTGCGTGTGTGTGTGTGTGTGTGTGGTTTTGTGTGTGGTGTTTTTGTGTGTCAGGGTGAGTGTGTGTGGTTTTGTGTGTGGTGTTTTTGTATGTCAGTCAGTGTGTGCGTGCATTGCCTTAATGTATATCCATGGAAACAGGCTTACATCGTTTGTTCATGTGTGTGTGTGTGGAAGGTGTGTTTTTGTGAGAGTGTTTGTGTTTAAGACTGTGTGTGCGTGGGTGCGCGCGCGCGCGCGCGCGCGTGTGTGTGTGTGTGTATTTGTGTGCATCCACGGACTTAATGGCCCATCTATCCCTGGAAACGGAGACTCCCCGGCGGTTTCATG
This sequence comes from Littorina saxatilis, assembly GCF_037325665.1. Taxonomy (NCBI): domain Eukaryota; kingdom Metazoa; phylum Mollusca; class Gastropoda; order Littorinimorpha; family Littorinidae; genus Littorina; species Littorina saxatilis. The sequence continues at coordinate 3,560 of NW_027126420.1, read as the reverse complement.
ACATTTACTTTGGACGCTCTCGTTGAGTTAGGCATTTCCTGTTGATCTTTCGGATAGGATTTACATGATTACCATTCTGCACGCGATAATCATGTATCATCAGAAAGGCTGCTGGGAAGACTCCCAGGGCAAAATTAGTCTTTGGTCTTTCCGCCAACGTAAGCATGAACAACGACCTTCAGAAAGTTATTGGCAGTAGGCGGATAGTCCTTCACTAACTAGTGTGTTTTTTTTGGTAAATCTTCCGGGTTGATCTTATTCAATATCGTACAAGATCTAGACATTCGTGAGTGTTTGAAGAGGAAACTAGATAATTATATCGGACTGTTGATTGTGTATGACTTGTTTTGATCGTATTACGCAATAATAAAGTGGCAGTCACTAAAAGGAAATAAGTAGACTGTCCGGTTGAAAGTTGGGGTAAAGGTTGGAGGAGGGGGTGGTTGTTGGGGGGGGGGGGGGGGTAATGGCTTACCATCTATATATAGCATGTTTGCGGGGACTTTCAGTCTACAACTCAGTTGAGGGGGGGGGGGGGGGTTGTCAGTCTAGAATTAAGAGGGGGAGGGGAGAGAAATTCAAATTTTCGCCCCCACGGAAAAGCCATTAGGGGCATGTTCCCGGGTTTTACCCCGACTTTAGATAAGAAACACAAGTGTATGAGTGTTCAGGTGATATCAGCCATCTGCACTTATGGCAAAATGACCGAGGTCTGTTACGTGCCACTCAGTGTGGTGACACGGGGGTGGGACATCGATACTGTCTCATTGTCTGTATGTAAAGTTGACCTGTGTCCGTCCTGGCCCGGATTCGAACCCGCGACCCGAGGACAACAAGTCCAGTGCTCTACCACATGAGCTGCCTGGGCCCCCCTCTCTCTCTCTCTCTCTCTCTCTCTCTCTCTCTCTCTCTCTCTCTCTCTCTCTCTCTCTCTGTCTCTGTCTCTCTCCCTCTGTCTCTCTCTCTCTCTCTCTCTCTCTCTGTTCCAAGGACAGGTTGGAAGATTAGGCTAAGCCTAAAACCTTTATCCTTATGTAATAAAGTTCTGAGTTCTGAGTTCTGAGTTCTCTCTCTCTCTCTCTCTCTCTCGGACACACAAACGCATACATACCCACACACTCACAAACACACGCACTGACACACGCACACGCGCGCCGGTGGGTCTGTTGGTACAAAGTATGTGATGGTGTGACGGCAATGCATGTATTTTGTTTCTGTGTGTGTGAGTTTTATTTACTTTTTGTTTTGTTTTGTAGTAACCACCATTCAAATAACTCTCTGGTCTTTGGTGCATCCTCCACCACCACCATCACCACACACACACACAGGATATAGTTATATGCATATAACAAGCAAGTGGGTTTGTTGAACAGCTTTCGATTTTTGGAGAATGCAAGTCTGTGATTGGTAGCTGCGCTTCCCTGTCTTGCTTCCGGGTTATTACAATATCTGTAGCCTGTGGGTATGTCACTGTGTCACAATCTCTAAAGGTGCAGTCCAAATTAAAGCGCCTGGTCTTGTAATCGGCACTTGCGCTATGGAAAAGCATTCATTATTATTAATATTATCATAATTATCATTAGTGGTGGTGATAGTATATGATGTTGCTGCTGATGCTGATGCTGTTGCTGCTGCTGATGACGACGATGATGACGACGACGAGGACGACGACGATGATGATGATGATGTTGATGATGATGATGATGATGATGATGATTGATGATGATGATGATGATGATGATGATGATGGTGATGGTGGTGGTGATGGTGGCGGTGGTGGTGGTGGTGGTGGTGATGATGATGATGATGATGATGATGATGACGATGACGACGACGACGACGTTGGTGGTGACGACGACGATGACGACGATGAAGATGAGGATGTTCACCACCACAGCCGGATGTATTCAGACTTTCACACAGAATAAAGACATCCTTACACTGGGACACATGCCTAACAAAACCCAATCCCGGCTGGTTCCGGGGTTATTATGTAACTATGGCTATGTCATTGTCTTACCATGTTTAAAGGTGCATTCCGTCTCGCCAAGCGATGAAATTCACCGCCACAGTTCGCTTCAGGCTTGTACACGGGAGAAGAACATTCTTTATACAATTAAACGTTTTTACACCCCCGGTATAGGGGTGTGTATAGGTTTCACTCGATGTGTTTGTGTGTTTGTGGCGGTGTTTGTGTTCGCAAGTAGATCTCAAGAATGAACGGACCGATCGTCACCAAACTTGGTGAACAGGTTCTATACATTCCTGAGACGGTCCTTACAAAAATTGGGACCAGTCAAACACACGGTTAGGGAGTTATTGGTGGATTAAAATTATACAACGACTTATAGACGGACACCCCCGTTGGTCAAAGGGAAATAACCTTCTCAGTTGGTGGCAGTGAGAATGGTTATTTCCCTTTGACCAACGGGGGTGTTTTTCCTATCAGAGGAATTTCTTGTTTTTAAAGTTAACAGCCCGGCTGCTGTATGTACAGAGTAGTGGTATATTGTATATATAGCTGCATGTTGTTGACTTAAACATAGTTGTGATCCATTATATATATCAATATGCTACATTATTTCAGACAAAATCCCGGTTTGCACAAAATGCAGCCACGCTATTGACTTTTGGTATTAGTCCAGGAAATAGCATTGTCTTCTTCCACGTGAAATCCTTGACAGACCCGTGTCGGAGAGTATGGTCGCGTATACGAGAAGGACGGTGTATTTGAATGGCAGCGTGGCAAAAATAAATAAATGAATACACAAACAAACAGATACTCAAAAAACAAACAAATGGCTACAACAAATTTAAATGATTAAATAAACAAATGAATAAATGAACAAATAACAGGTCGCGTAAGGCGAAATTACTACATTTAGTCAAGCTGTGGAACTCACAGAATGAAACTGAACGCACTGCATTTTTTCACAATGACCGTAGTCCGCCGCTAGTGCAAAAGGCAGTGAAAGTGACGAGTCTGTTCAGCGCGGTAGCGGTTGCGCTGTGCTGCTTAGCACACTTTACTGTGCCTCTCTTCGTTTTAACTTTCTGAGCGTGTTTTTAATCCAAACATATCATATCTATATGTTTTTGGAATCAGGAACCGACAAGAAATAAGATGAAATTGTTTTTAAAACGATTTCGGAAAATTAATTTTAATCATAATTTTTATATTTTTAATTTTCAGAGCTTGTTTTTAATCCGAATATAACATATTTATATGTTTTTGGAATCAGAACATGATGAAGAATAAACTAAAAGTAATTTTGGATCGTTTTATAAAAAAATTATTTTAATTACAATTTTCAGATTTTTAATGACCAAAGTCATTAATTAATTTTAAGCCTCCATGCTGAAATGCAATACCGAAGTCCGGCCTTCGTCGAAGATTGCTTGGCCAAAATTTCAATCAATTTGATTGAAAAATGAAGGTGTGACAGTGCCGCCTCAATATTTACAAAAAGCCGAATATGACGTCATAAAAGACATTTATTGAAAAAAAGACAAAAAACATCCGGGGATATCATTCCCAGGAACTCTCATGTAAAATTTCA
>NW_027126419.1:20000-52000 GCF_037325665.1 Littorina saxatilis | reverse complement strand
GTGTATTTTTCGCGTGGCTATAAATTGATTCGACCTTTTCACTTTGACAGTAAGAACAACTTACGGGTGCAAGGGAAGCGTTGTGGACAGCGCAGTGACATTCTAAAAATAGTAACTTACAAACGGGAATATGGATTGAAGCCACACGAAGGAAGGGAGATAAACGCAAAACACTGGAGAAGATAAGGAAGAGTTACTTATAATGGTGAAATGAACACAAAAACCAAAATCGGTTCAGCGCTGCGCGCTGAGAGCACGTGTTGAAATATCTCATCGATGATATTGTGTCCGGGGTGTAGCTGAATACGGTGTCCAAATTTGAAAAAGATCCACCGAGAACTTTGGCGTTGTGATGTGGTGTAGCGGCTTTGGTGTGTCGGTATGGGGGCCCGGGTAGCTGAGGTGGAACCACAATCGGTTCAGCGCTGCGCGCTGACAGCACGTGTTGAAATATCGACCAGGTTGTGTCCTGTCCCGGGTGTACCTGAATATGCCCACCAAATTTGAAGCAGATCCATCGAGAACTTTGGTCGTGCATCGCGAACTCACACACAGACACACAGACACAAATCGTATATATATATATATATATATATATATATATATATATATATTCATGATTTTGAAGAAAAACATTCTCAAAAATGTTGTTCCCTTACTGGGACAAACCTCATAAAATTGTTTCAGAGGTTACAAAACGTTCAGTTTTCCGACAAGTTCTTCTTATGTTGAAACTCCTTTCTCAAATTCTTGTTTAAATATATTCACTGAACATTAAAACTCATGGTCAGTAGCATTAAACAGTGATTGAAGTTGATTGGTTTTAAAATAATGTTTCCTTGTCTTTTTATTTGAAGTTATTTGAGATTAAACACTGTCTATGTATTTGTAGTTAGTGTTTAATCTCCAATATTATTTACCGCAACATACGTTTTGAAACTAAACCCAGACATACCAGCGCCAGCTGACTGTCACACGCTTCTGAAAGTCCGGAATATACCCGCATCTGTATATATATATATATACGACTTGTGTCTGTCTGTCTGTCTCGGTCTGTCTCTGTGTGTGTGTGTGTGTGTGTGTGTGTGTGTGTGTGTGTGTGTCCGTGTCCGCGATGCATGCCCAAGGTTCTCGATGGATCTGCTTCAAATTTGGTGGGCATATTCAGGTAGACCCCGGACACAACCTGGTCGATGAGAATTTTCAACACGTGCTCTCAGCGCGCAGCGCTGAACCGATTTTGGTTTTTCTGTTCATCTTCCCAGATCCATTCCCAGTAACTCTTCCTTATCTTCTCCAGTGTTTTGCGTTTATCTCCCTTCCTTCGTGTGGCGTCAATCCATATTCCCGTTACTATTTTTAGAAGGTCACTGTCCACAACGCTTTCATCCCGGCGAAGCCGGATATTCCCGTTACTATTTTTAGAAGGTCACTGTCCACAACGCTTTCATCCCGGCGAAGCCGGGTATTTGGCTCTACTTCTTCCCGGCGAAGCCGGTACCCGGCGAAGCGGGTAATCATCTAGTGCTATATATAACTCAATGGTCATACATGCATATCATAGGGGATAGGGGGGATAAGGCAACCTATTCAACTGGAACCTGACTTTCGTTTACGACCAGTAATCCGAGACGTGTTGACACCGACCGGGGGAGGTTGTTCACTGGGCGATTGTAGTAAACAAATCCGGGTACATGGAAGATCGGGTAGCGCCTGTTCAAACGGGTGTAAAACGGGTGCAAGAGCTATCAGTGTCGTGCGCTAGGGGCAACTGTACCAACAGCACCGAAACACGGAGGGTGTTGTTGAGACAAAACGAAAATATGTAGCATGCTTCTGTTGAATAAAACTTGATAGAGTCTTCTCTGTAATTTCTCTATCGTGATAATTCATAGTTTTTCTCTTTGAGCTGTCCGATTGTTTACCTATTTTCGGTGCTCGCACAAAAAGATAGAGTACGTTACACATCTTTCTTTCTTTACTTTATTTGGTGTTTAACGTCGTTTTCAACCACGAAGGTTATATCGCGACGGGGAAAGGGGGGAGATGGGATAGAGCCACTTGTCAATTGTTTCTTGTTCACAAAAGCATTAATCAAAAATTTGCTCCAGGGGCTTGCAACGTAGTACAATGTATTACCTTACTGGGAGAATGCAAGTTTTCAGTACAAAGGACATAACATTTCTTACATACTGCTTGACTAAAATCTTTACAAAAATTGACTATATTCAATACAAGAAACACTTAACAAGGGTAAAAAGAGAAACAGAATACGTTTGTCGCCTCTGACGACATGCTGGGGAGCATCGGGTAAATTCTTCCCCCTAACCCGCGGGGGGAGTACGTTACACATAAACAGCAAAGTCAATTAGAAATGAAAACAAAAAGTCAAGTTCAAATATTCATCTTGTAAATTCAATGGAACTAAAAGCCTGAAGGCATCATGCCGCACACAAGATTTTCCCCAGCTAAAAGAGAAAATGAGAAAGTACTTATAACTCTGAAGAAGCTGTCACTTACAGTGAACTTCTGTACCAATATTTGTTCACCTAATGACCGTACTCAAAAGCCTCCGAGAGCCCCCAATGACACACTTGGCAAACCTTGAACTAGGCTGGCTCTACATTCTGCTCGGTGCTAGAAACTGTTACTGCTTTCTATTCCACCAGGTCCCAGTTTGAAGTACCACTCAGCAGAGAAAATAACTTCCTGTGAACTATATGTAAACCAGTATCGGTATTGGTACGTAGCAGAAATGTTTGCACAATGAAAATGTTCCTTTCTGACACACAGCTTGCTGACACTTTATGAAACCTGTCAAAAACAGAATCAAAGTTTACAATGGCTTCCTGTATAACTTCTGTAAAAACCAGAACTCTAGATGGAACAAAAACCTACCATGTTCAACAATAAGACCAGAGTGACCAATTGCAAACACAGCGGCAAATGCCAAAATGGGGTAAAACAGACCAAGACAATTCAGAATTTACCATTTTTAAACAAAATTTATTCCACCGCATACTGTTAATAAAAAGTTTAACCCCGGTCTTTTGATATAATTTACGTTTTGACCCTATCAGACAAACTGACTGTTTCAGATCAAAGTAACACATAGGCTAACATGTGCAGTAACTTGACACAGATCTGTGTGTCAACATGTCAGTGTTGGTAATGTTGAACTTGTTTACTGTCACTGATTTTGTAATAAACTATAAAGGTTTATTTCTGACGAAGTCAGCTGAGAGAGACAGACAGACAGCGAGACAGAGAGAGAGAGAGAGAGAGAGAGAGAGAGAGAGAGAGAGAGAGAGAGAGAGATCGCCTGGTAATGGATCTGAGCACTCAGTACCTGTCAAACTGTATGCAATAAGACTACCGAGCTAACTGTAGTTCCCTTGTTCAGTTTCTCGGCCGAATCAATATCAGAGCCTGTCTGAGTGAATACTGCAAATACGGCGGTGCAAACCTACCCTTACCGCAGGTCGACCGCATGGCATTGTCCTTGTTCGGAAAACAGGCTAGATTCACATGTAAGTATGAAAAGTCGACATGCAGATCGAATCAGTCACACTCACAGAAGAGAGAGAGAGACTGGGTCAGTATAGAGAAGAGCATCGGTTGTAAATTGATGAATGAAATGCGCAAAATCACGATACGAAAATGGATGCAAATCGCTGGCACTAACGCAACACTACGTCTAAAAACTCAAAATCAACTTACCGCACATTTTGGCACAGCCAGTACTCAAATCCACTGAAAAAACTGCGAGCCGTCTGACACTGAATCGCGTCAAGCGCGGTATGCTCTCAGCTGGTCGTCTGTGAGGCAAAAGCCTCGTTTTCGGTTTTAGAGAAGTCGGCGACTTCCTCTGGCTTCGCGCTGGCTCAGTGGCGAGTCTACAGAAACACGTGTTCGCTCCGTCTTCGGAATGGTACCGCGACGACTCTGTTATTGATATGCTGATGAATAGAGAGGGACATATGCGTATATTTTGAAAGAGCTGTTTAAAACTCTTATGTCCCGTGACTCACTTCTTGGCTTTCACGGTAAGAAACGATGAAAGAAAAAATGATACAAACATGAATAAACTTATAGTGCACCTGTGCCGTTGACACTGATTTGAGCCTAGAGCCAGGCACAGACAGACACTGAGACACGAATAAAAATTGTGGCGCTATAAAATAATATATTGCTATTTCATATGTTACGTGGATTTCAAACTGAGCTCATTGTAAAAGTGATATCGACGACATTTCCGTCGATATCAGTATTTGATATCGACGACCTCTTTATTGCTTCCCCACTTCAAAAACAAAAACACCTAAATTTAAAAATAAACAAATATATATGAAAATGTAATGATCCCAGAATTTGGTTGAGCAAGTGACTAAAGACTTTTTGAAAGAAAAGACATTTTTAAATACTGAAAAGTACAAGAAAAGAGTGAACAAAAAGAAATAATAATAATCAGAGGGAGGGATATGGAACAGCCAAAACTGAGACAAATACTTTTGTAATTTCTTTACAGTAAATACAAAATGTCCAGAGAATTAGCAATATATCTAACATTGACTGACTGTGTGATGATATCGTCTGCTATTGGTCTGTTTCGACAGTGATATCAAAATCTCGACCTCCTGTCTCGATTTTGATATCACTGTCTCAACAGACCATAGCAGAAGATATCATCACACAGTCCGTCAATATTGGGTAATAAGATAGACAGAACGGACCAAACAGAAAGACAACTCATTTGGCCTGAGGAGATAAGTGTGTTTGTGTCATGAAGAAGGCTATCCGGCGATGAGTTCCCCGGTAAAACTTGAACAAAGGTGGGATAATATTCTTGAAATTAGCACCGTTGTCCCAGTGCCTGTGGGTGAGAAAGTTTTTGTTTTGTTTCTTCAAAAAAGAAGCTCAGGTATAAACTGTCTGACCCCGTCTTTCATCATGATAAGAACGAATCATGTAAACAACAGATTTATCACAAACTGAGGAAGAGTCAGAGAGACGGACGAGAGAGAGCGGATGAGATGATAATATTATGAGTTATTTTAATATGCTGACTGTTAGCAAACTTGATAACAGGCATGTCGAGAAAAAAGATATCAAGCATGAGCCTTTCAGGCGAATGCTGATATCGGGGCGGGGTTGGCCCTTCGGACCCAAGGAAATAAGTCAAATCTTTTCAGTTGGGGAGGGTAATACAATGAGCATTCTCATACTGTTTTGCATCCAGCCCTTTCCCAACATAGGGAAACAGATTTTTAGAACATGAATGAACCAAAACGAGGTGTAAACCGATAACCGAAAAATCGAGAGTAATTAATTTGGTTTAAATCAATTTTTAAAGATAAATAAATCTGTAAAACTTAATCGGTATTAAGTCAATCGTTATATCCACAAAATAACAATTAAAAAAAACCGTGGAAATATCATCTGGAAGAATTGTTAAATGTTATAAACACGTGCGCAATAGTTTTCTGTGAATCGCTCTATCCACGCCCGCATGTACATACAAACACCCTCACTTCGTATCGATTCCCAAACTACCGAAGTGTTAGCTGTCAAATATTGACATGCTGTAAAAATAAAAAGTAAAGTAAACTTGAAATGACAGAAAGAAAGAAAGATTCACACACAGACAAAGACACACAAACACACACACACACACACACACACACACACACACACACACACACACACACACACACACACACACACACACACACACACCAAAGGGGAAAACATTAAAAGAACCCTTTAGTTACTGTGAATGCCCCTGCTAAGGAGCCTTCTGTGTATTTAGATTCTTTTTGTTTTGCTTGAGTTTTTTAGTTTTGCTTCTAGCTTGACTCGCATGCGACTTTCCGTGGTGGTGGCTTTCCCTTTTTGTTCTTTCACTTTTATTATCTTATTTCACTTTTGTCCCTATTTGTTCCCATTTTGCAGCCACCTCTGTAGGTTCGCGTGCGGGTCTAGCTCGCTCTTTATCCTCTAGTTTTCTTTTTTAAGTATGAGCGTCCTGGTACGAACTTTGTTTTTGTTATTATGACGTTAAATATTGTAACGAACTAATTTATAAACAAGGTAGTGTGGCCGGCGTTTTTCTGATATTAATTTCATGTGCCTGTATGGCTCACGCTGGACAGCCTATGGAGTTTTTCCCCGGAGAGCACGGGACGCATGTTTTGCAACAGTAATATTGTAGTAACGCGCAGTAATTTTTAGTTCACCTCTGTGGTGGATAGCCTGTATTCGTCGTCACTTACTGGGAAGCCGTTCACGGAACAAGATGTTTTAGGATAGATAGATTTTTTTGCTCTGTTCCGGGGCCCAGTGTTTTCTGCCAGCCTCCAGTTTTGTTTTAAGTTATTTTGTAGTTCAGGTTCAGTTGCTCGCCTTGAGTCTGTTTTAGATTATTGATGCTGTCAAAGGCGAGTATCCATTTCTGACTATGTTTCTTTTATTTACCGAATTCGTGTAATTTTCGTTTTGAATCTTTGTTTGTTATGACTTTCTGTCCGTTTCTTTGTCTTCTGTCCGTTTCTGTGTCTTCTTTCCGTCTCTGTGTCTTCTGTCCGTTTCTTTGTCTTCTTTCCGTCTCTGTGTCTTCTGTCCGTTTCTTTGTCTTCTTTCCGTTTCTGTGTCCTACGTTTATTCTATGTAGGGTTTTTCTAACATATTTTTGTCTTGGTGATTTTTTATTGATTTGCCGCCATCTTGTTTCGGCCGCCATTTTGACGTCCATCTTTGATGTTTATGTTTTTAGGACACCTTTGATGTTTAGTTTGATGTTTCGAATTCTAAGTTTAGTTTTTTCTTTTCTATCAGTTTCCACCGCTCCGCGCTTCTCGCTCCGCGCTTCTCGCTCCACGCTCCGCGCTTCTCGCTCCATGCTCCACGCTTCACACTCTACTGTTCTGCACTCTCACTAAGCTAGTTCTTTCTACTTCACATTTTAGCTTTAATTCGCTTTCTAAACTTAGATTAGTTTTTCCGCCACGCTCCTATATAGGTTACTTAGCCTCTCCATAGATTTATGTTTAGCCTTTTATATATTGATATTATGAGCTGATTCCGAATTACCATGACATCGACAAGTATTCAATAAACTTTAATTAATTTTCCAATTCTAGTGTTCGTTTTGTTTTGTGAGCGCGTCGGTTCTTTATAGCACCAAAATTACATCCTCCAGAATTTATATAAGCCATCACAGAATCTTACAGCTACTCAAGGGCAAGCACAGTGGAAACTATGATATTTTTTGGAACATTTTGGATTGTTTTCGACAAAGAACTTTATGAACTTTTGTAGGCCTGTGATTAGGGCCACTGACTTTTGAACTTCTTATCCTTACGAATCTTGTGAAGAGATCATGAACCTTTTGTCTTAAAGGAACTGTGTTAGCGAACAATTTTTTAATTTATTTTGTCGGGCCCAGAGCAGAGCAACTTAGGCATTATTTTAGGTTTGTTGACCATAGCATTGCACACTTCGTACTTCGTATTTTCTTCCCCTCTAGTGAGTGACCCGAGGTGTGCCGTTTTGAATTTTGTTTCTCTATATTTCGCAAGTCTTTGTTAACCTCTACGTTTTCACTTGACTTAAAGTATGGATGAGAAATTACCTTCTCATGAGAGTGCCGAGCTATCCCCTTACACTTTGAAGGTAGAGAGGGATGAACATTTTGCTTCGGACACTGATAGTCGTAAGAATGAAGGCGACCGTGATGGCGCTCAGGGAGAGTCTCTAGCTGAACCCACTCAGACCCAAGACACTTTGAATTCAGATAACTTTCCCTCTCAAGCTGAACATTCTCCCACACAGGAAGGTTTAGGAACTGAGCCCTCCCAACAGGCTGCAAGTGCAGAGCATCTCGCTCAACGAAGTAGAGAAGAAAGAGGCCCCGCCATTGTTAGGGCTAGACTTAATGCTGAGGTGAGGGAACTGGCAGACAAGTACTGGGCCCTAAGCCGAGATCATAAGAATACGATCAGCGAGTTGTGCACAGCCTTTAGGGTAACACCAGACAAAAGAAGAGCCCTTAAAGCTCATAAAATAACCCTCTGTGAGCGCCTAGATGAGCTGGATGCAGCGAACTCGAGGCTTTGTCAAGTGGCTGAAAGTGATGTAGCTATAGAAGAGGATCTGAGCGATATGCACATGCAAACGGAGACGCTCAAAGAACAATATCACAGTCTCTTTCCCAAGTTAGACCCGTACGCCTCTAGCTCGGACTTGACTTCCACAGTCGCTTCTGGAGGTGCTAGAGAGGTTTCTCTAGATGCTGCTTTGGCGGTTAGTGCAGCGAGATTTAGGTCCCAGCAAATGGTCGCAGATGAAAGGGCTAGACAAGAAGAGACTCTTTTGCTTTTAGAGGAGAAGGCTTCTAGGTCTAAAGCTTTGGCGGCAGAGAAGAAGGCAGAGATGGAAAGAAGAGAGATGGAAAGAGAGTGTGCTCGTTTAGAGAGAGAAGCTCAAGATGAAGAGTTAGCTTTGAAGAAAAAGGAAAAGGAAGTTAAGACTGCACTAGAGAGGGTGGAGAGAGAAGGCAAGATGCAAGAAGAGCATGAAGTTTTTAAGATCATTAAAACTGACATAGAAGACCAGCAAAGGGCTAGAGAAAGATTCATGCCCCAACTACCTCGTGACAGCCCCATTGATAGGTACCTAGGTTCGCACAACACCCTGCATGTAGGTACACACACAGAGAGCATAGGCGATGTGGCGGTAGGGTATGATAGGCACACACAGCACACACATCAGCCTGCGACAGCCGACACCTACGCACGCCCGCGTCACCAGCCGGGAACCAACACCCTCGTCTCTGGGCAACATCAGCCTGCGGCAGCCAAGCCTGGACTCCCGCCACTTCAGAAGCCCACGGAGGTCAGGGCTTATGCCCCTTCGCATCTCCAGTCGGCCGCCGAGGATATCCGCGACACTCTTCGAGGCATCTCCAGGACCCTTGCCCAACCTGTCTCCGCTTCTCACCCACTTCCAGCAGCGGTCACAGCCACGGCTCCTACCACTACGACGATGACTACAGCCACCACGATGACGACAAGAGTCGGAGGCCAATTCGCGACCTCCTTTCGGCCTCAGTTTGTCAAAGCTGAGATTCCAAGCCACGAAGATCGTCCTCGCCAGATCTACGCGCCTTCCCGTTTCCCTCACAAATCCCTCAATCCATCAGCGAGACCTTTTCCCGGGCCTTTCCCTGGTCCTTTTCCTGCCATGACCTCCCGAGAGTCTCCGACCTATGTGCCAAACTTTGCATATGGGCCTTCTGTCATGCATCCTCCCATGCAAACACAGCAATATGACCACGCTGCAAGCTTTGCTCCTGACACTGACTACACACAGCATGGTTTTCAAGAGGCTCCGGTCACGAGCCCTTCAGACGTCTACTACGGGCAAGATGCATACCTTCCTCAGATGCAAGGCCAGCCAGCGCTCTCCGAGGGTTCTGCCCTAGCTCGTACTCTAGCTGAGGCTCTCCTGATCAACAGGTTACCGACGCAGGAGCCCACTACGTTTTCAGGAGATCCTTTGACGTACCCTCTCTGGAGGTCCTCATTCACTCTTTTGATTGAGCGGCAGGGCGTTTCTGCAGAGGAAAAGCTCCTCTACTTGGAGAAGTACTTGGACGGTCCGGCGAAGGATGCGGTCAAGGGACTCTTTCTGATCAGGGATGCCCAGGCCTATCAGCAGGCCCTTCAGACGTTGGAGGAAAGGTTCGGCAGTTCTTTCGTCGTTGCCAGAGCCTTCCGAGAGAAACTAGATGCATGGCCGGTAATCAAACCCAAAGATGGACAAGCCCTCCGCGCCTTCTCGGACTTTCTTGGACAATGCCTTGTGGCGAGCCGAGTGATAGGCCAGCTACAGAATCTTGAAGACCCAGCCTATCACAAGACACTCATGACCAAGCTTCCAGATTGGTTGGTGAGAAACTGGGTGCGGAAAGTAAACAAGACCAAGAACGAGAAGAAACGCTACCCTACCTTTGAGGAGTTGTCAGCTTTCATCAAGACAGAGGCAGACATCCTTTGCGAGCCCCTTTTCTCCTCCAGCAAATCTGCCGCCTCTTCCACCTCACAGACCGCCAGTTCAGCAGTCCCCAAGAAAACATCGTACAGTACGGATTGTTCTACTACATCTGCATGTCAAGAGTGTGACAGATGTCAGCACCACGCTAAAACTGTCCTGAGTACGAACTGCGACGAAGTCTGTCCCTTTTGTACCGTTCGTTTTCCGACCAGCTCTTCTTCTCATCCTCTACTCAGATGCCAGAGGTTCGATGAGATTCCCGTTGAGGACAGGAAACACTTCATGTACGAAACGTCCTTGTGCTTCTCCTGTGCCAGAAAGACTGACCATAGAAGTGTAGACTGCACTACCAGGGCGATATGCGACAAGTGCCAAGGCCCACATCTCACTATGCTGCATGGAGCGCCTAGCTACAGGAAGAAGATTCCCAATCAGCAACGGAATGCCCGGGGACCGCCAGATTCTTCAAGGTTTGTCTGTCTCAGTCAAGATGCCCGTGTTTCTGCCTCTGGATCAGCATTCGCGACGACCAACAAGTCAGACAGACCAGTCAGAGCTACCATGATTGTTCCGGTCAGAGTTTCGACGAAAGAGAATCCCACGGTAGAGCATACGACATACGCGCTGCTTGACACCATGTCTTGCATCTCCTTCGTTACTGAATCTTTGAGTGACAAGCTGAACACTCATTCTGAGCCAGCGTCATTGAGGCTGAACACTATGACTTCTCAGAACACTCATATCGAATGTCAGAGAGTGACCGGATTGTGTGTCAAGGCCCTCAACTCCAATGTTTCCCACAACCTGAAAACGCTCTACACGACGGACCATCTCACTAATGACACTGAGAACATACCAACATCAGAGACCGCTCGTAACATCAAGCATTTGAGTCATATTGCCAGCGAGATTCCCCCGTTGCTCGAAGGCTGCACTCCCGGGTTGTTGATTGGCTACGATCATGCAGAGCTATTCATGCCAGAGAGAGTCATCAAGGGAGACCCATACGCCGTTCTCACACCGTTGGGTTGGACGATACTGGGACAAGTGTCGCCAAAACAGTCTGTCCATGACGTGATGCACGTGTCTCTAACAGAACATTGTCTCAGCGAGTACGAAGGTGAATCAGTCACTTCCGTATATCGCACGACACTCGCCGAACCCAGCATCTCCGACCCCCTCCATGTCATGGAAAGGACGAAGAAGACCACAACGAAGAAGACCACAACGAAGAAGACCAGTACGAAGAAGACCACGACGAAGAAGACCAGTACCAGAAGACCAGTACGAAGAAGACCACAACGAAGAAGACCACAACGAAGAAGAAAGTGGCTTCTTCCCCAACGTAACGTTGCTGTCGGAGATGTCGTCGTGCTACGTGACGAAGCCGTATGCAGAGCAGATTGGCCTCTTGGACTCGTGACGGAGGTTCGCCCCAGCGACGATGGACTCGTGCGAACCTGCAAGCTGAAGACTGTCAAGGTCACCTCGAAGACGAGCCATTCCACTTTCTACTACTGGCGCCCCATCTCTAAGCTGACCGTGCTGGTGAAGGCAGACCCGGACACTCAATGACTTTCCCAGTGAACTTTACTGTTTTCGACAGACCGTTTGTGCATGTTTTGGTCTGACGTAATCCGTTCGCCTTTTTGACAGGTGGCGCTGTTTTGATTTGGGGAGAAAATTTCGTCTTAATGCAAATATTTTTTGTGACTTTGTGGTTTCTCTCCATTTGTATATATGTTTTTGGTTCCGCATTTTGGAACGAAAGCTCTTGACAGAGGCAAGCGCTTAATGAATCGGTTTTGTTTAGTCCTTCCCGCGTGCGGATGCCTGTGCTTATGATTAAGACGACTGAAGATGTTTTTCTTTTGTATTTTGTAGGTTGCGACTACAGTCTTTCATACTGAGTTGCGGGTTATGTAAAGGTGTAAGAATAATGTTGACACGATATGTTGACAGTGACGGACCGACGAAATATGATGTTACATTTGTTGAAAGAACACGTGTGATTTTTTAGATTGAGACTCATTGAGAGTGCGTTTCGAACAAGCTACGTTTTGGATAATGCCGAAAGGATTCTGTAACGTTTCGGATTTTTTTGTATTTTGAACCACGTATGAGAGTGCGTTTCGAACAGCTACGTTTTGGATAATGCCAAAAGGATTCTGTAATGTTTCGGATTTTGTTTTTGAACCACGCATGTATTCGATGATTTTTGTTGATTTTTTATGTCGACTTTTGTAAAGACTAAGATGTCTTCGAGGGGGGAATGTGAATGCCCCTGCTAAGGAGCCTTCTGTGTATTTAGATTCTTTTTGTTTTGCTTGAGTTTTTTAGTTTTGCTTCTAGCTTGACTCGCATGCGACTTTCCGTGGTGGTGGCTTTCCCTTTTTGTTCTTTCACTTTTATTATCTTATTTCACTTTTGTCCCTATTTGTTCCCATTTTGCAGCCACCTCTGTAGGTTCGCGTGCGGGTCTAGCTCGCTCTTTATCCTCTAGTTTTCTTTATTAAGTATGAGCGTCCTGGTACGACCTTTGTTTTTGTTGTACTGACATTAAATATTGTAACGAACAGACTAATTTATAAACAAGGTAGTGTGGCCGGCGTTTTTCTGATATTAATTTCATGTGCCTGTATGGCTCACGCTGGACAGCCTATGGAGTTTTTCCCCGGAGAGCACGGGACGCATGTTTTGCAACAGTAATATTGTAGTAACGCGCAGTAATTTTTAGTTCACCTCTGTGGTGGATAGCCTGTATTCGTCGTCACTTACTGGGAAGCCGTTCACGGAACAAGATGTTTTAGGATAGATAGATTTTTTTGCTCTGTTCCGGGGCCCAGTGTTTTCTGCCAGCCTCCAGTTTTGTTTTAAGTTATTTTGTAGTTCAGGTTCAGTTGCTCGCCTTGAGTCTGTTTTAGATTATTGATGCTGTCAAAGGCGAGTATCCATTTCTGACTATGTTTCTTTTATTTACCGAATTCGTGTAATTTTCGTTTTGAATCTTTGTTTGTTATGACTTTCTGTCCGTTTCTTTGTCTTCTGTCCGTTTCTGTGTCTTCTTTCCGTCTCTGTGTCTTCTGTCCGTTTCTTTGTCTTCTTTCCGTCTCTGTGTCTTCTGTCCGTTTCTTTGTCTTCTTTCCGTTTCTGTGTCCTACGTTTATTCTATGTAGGGTTTTTCTAACATATTTTTGTCTTGGTGATTTTTTATTGATTTGCCGCCATCTTGTTTCGGCCGCCATTTTGACGTCCATCTTTGATGTTTATGTTTTTAGGACACCTTTGATGTTTAGTTTGATGTTTCGAATTCTAAGTTTAGTTTTTTCTTTTCTATCAGTTTCCACCGCTCCGCGCTTCTCGCTCCGCGCTTCTCGCTCCACGCTCCGCGCTTCTCGCTCCATGCTCCACGCTTCACACTCTACTGTTCTGCACTCTCACTAAGCTAGTTCTTTCTACTTCACATTTTAGCTTTAATTCGCTTTCTAAACTTAGATTAGTTTTTCCGCCACGCTCCTATATAGGTTACTTAGCCTCTCCATAGATTTATGTTTAGCCTTTTATATATTGATATTATGAGCTGATTCCGAATTACCATGACATCGACAAGTATTCAATAAACTTTAATTAATTTTCCAATTCTAGTGTTCGTTTTGTTTTGTGAGCGCGTCGGTTCTTTATAGCACCAAAATTACATCCTCCAGAATTTATATAAGCCATCACAGAATCTTACAGCTACTCAAGGGCAAGCACAGTTACTGTATATAACGTACATGGGATTGAAAATGGTAACAACAAAACAATACTCTACAAGGCGTTGCACAAAAGCACATGTGTTTGCAGGCTGTTTTACTGAGATGGGGCATGTGTGAATTTCGTCAAATGAAATGAGTAGAGTTTACTAGTTGACCACGACGAAGATGATTGCTTCCCCGAAACTAAATATTTTACTCTAAATGTCCCAAAAACGTCAATTCTGACCCCACAGGTCATTCACATGTTACTTTAAACGACCGTGAAAAACACACTTTTCTGAGATTTTTGTTATTAAAGAAGTTCAAAAACAAAATTGAAAACAAATAAGTCCGGCCCATATTTTATCAGGGATATGATATCTCTTGTTACAATAGCAACTGTTTCCAGACCGATAGAACGTTGAAGTTTGCGGGCCAACTTCGGCCAAACGTTCGTCTGCGGTTCGCTTAGGGGCTCCGCTCACACTATATGTAACTTCAGCAGGACCGACGACGCACTGCAGTTTATCCCAGCCCGCTACACATTGCATGAAAGGAAAACAGGCAAAGTACTCGTCATAATCCCTATCGCGGCATATATATCTATCTATATATATATACGACTTGTGTCTGTGTGTGTGTGTGTGTGTGTGTGTGTGTCCTCGATGCACGCCCAAAGTTCTCGATGGATCTCTTTCAAATTTGGTGGCCATATTCAGGTACATCCCGGACACAACCTGGTCGATGAGATATTTCAACACGTGCTCTCAGCGCGCAGCGCTGAACCGATTTTTGGTTTTTCTCTGAATCCATTCCCAGTAACTCTTCCTTATCTTCTCCAGTGTTTTCAGCGTTTATCTCCCTTCCTTTGTGTGGTGTCAATCCATATTCCCGTTTCTATTTTTAGAAGGTCACTGTCGACAACGCTCAATCCATATTCCCGTTATACTATTTTTACTCTTCTCCGGTGTTTTGCGCGTTTATCTCCCTTCCTTCGTGCGGTGCGCCGGCAAAGCCGGCGTACACCCGTCCCGGCGCAGCCGGGTATTCGGCTCGACTTCTTCCCGGCGAAGCCGTACCCGGCGAAGCGGGTATTCATCAAGTATCTCTCTCTCTATATATATATATACGACTTGTGTCTGTGTGAGTGTGTGTGTGTGTCCGCGATGCACGCGCAGGGTTCTCGATGTTTGTTTGTTTGTTTGTTTGCTTAACGCCCAGCCGACCACGAAGGGCCATATCAGGGCGGTGCTGCTTTGACATATAACGTGCGCCACACACAAGACAGAAGTCGCAGCACAGGCTTCATGTCTCACCCAGTCACATTATTCTGACACCGGACCAACCAGTCCTAGCACTAACCCCATAATGCCAGACGCCAGGCGGAGCAGCCACTAGATTGCCAATTTTAAAGTCTTAGGTATGACCCGGCCGGGGTTCGAACCCACGACCTCCCGATCACGGGGCGGACGCCTTACCACTAGGCCAACCGTGCCCGTGGTTCTCGATGGATCTGTTTCAAATTTGGTGGCCATATTCTGGTACACCCCGGACACAACCTGCTCGATGAGATATTTCAACACGTGCTCTCAGCGCGCAGCGCTGAACCGATTTTGGTTTTTCTCGGGTTCCATTCCCAGTAGTTCTTCCTTATCTTCTCTAGTGTTTTCAGCGTTTATCTCCCTTCCTTCGTGTGGCGTCAATCCATATTCCCGTTTCTATTTTTAGAAGGTCACTGTCGACAACGCTCAATCCATATTCCCGTTATACTATTTGTACTCTTCTCCGGTATTTTGCGCGTTTATCTCCCTTCCTTCGTGCGGTGCGCCGGCAAAGCCAACGTACACCCGGCAAAGCCGGGTCCCCCGGCGCAGCCGGGTATTCGGCTCGACTTCTTCCCGGCGAAGCCGTACCCGGCGAAGCGGGTATTCATCTAGTATCTCTCTCTATATATATATATATACGACTTGTGTCTGTGTGAGTGTGTGTGTGTGTCCGCGATGCACGCGCAGGGTTCTCGATGTTTGTTTGTTTGTTTGTTTGCTTAACGCCCAGCCGACCACGAAGGGCCATATCAGGGCGGTGCTGCTTTGACATTTAACGTGCGCCACACACAAGACAGAAGTCGCAGCACAGGCTTCATGTCTCACCCAGTCACATTATTCTGACACCGGACCAACCAGTCCTAGCACTAACCCCATAATGCCAGACGCCAGGCGGAGCAGCCACTAGATTGCCAATTTTAAAGTCTTAGGTATGACCCGGCCGGGGTTCGAACCCACGACCTCCCGATCACGGGGCGGACGCCTTACCACTAGGCCAACCGTGCCGGTGGTTCTCGATGGATCTGTTTCAAATTTGGTGGCCATATTCTGGTACACCCCGGACACAACCTGCTCGATGAGATATTTCAACACGTGCTCTCAGCGCGCAGCGCTGAACCGATTTTGGTTTTTCTCTGGATCCATTCCCAGTAACTCTTCCTTATCTTCTCCAGTGTTTTCAGCGTTTATCTCCCTTCCTTCGTGTGGCGTCAATCCATATTCCCGTTTCTATTTTTAGAAGGTCACTGTCGACAACGCTCAATCCATATTCCCGTTATACTATTTTTACTCTTCTCCGGTGTTTTGCGCGTTTATCTCCCTTCCTTCGTACGGTGCGCCGCGGCAAAGCCGGTGTACACCCGGCAAAGCCGGGTATTCGGCTTCACTTCTTCCCGGCGAAGCGGGTATTCATCTAGTATATATATATATATATATATATATATATGAAATATATATATATATATATATATATATACTACCCCTCCCATCGTAAATATTCATTGCAACATTAATAGTCAGGAGCTTTGCCGGTGTTTCTGTTTCTGTCTTAAAAAAGATCAAATCACTTTCAACACTGTGCTCTTTTCTCTTTCAGCAAACATGGCTTACAAACCACCACCGCATTGTACTCTCTTGCGAGTCATTCAAACTGGTCGATAACAATTTTCACATTTTCAACACGTGCTCTAAGCGCGGCGCGGTGAACCGCGGTGAATACTTTGTTTCGCGATACGAATTACGAAACTAAACACTTTTTTGTTCGGCTCTACTTCTTCACTTCTTTCACTTCCGCCACACAACGACCAGCGCTTTTCTGCACAGGTAGTAGATCTAAGTATTGCAATTCGTGTACAAAATCCCTCCCATCTTCAAAATATTGCCACTAATACTACCCCTCTCATCGTAAATATTCATTGCAACCATTAAGCTCTCCAGTAGATGGTAGGTACGACTACTGTCTGTGTGTGTATCTGTGTGTGTGTCTGTCTGTTCGCGATGCACTGCCAAAGTTCTCGACGGATCTGCATCAAATTTGGTGGGCATATTCAGGTGCCAGGTGGACCCCGGGCACAAACCGCCACGCTGCATACTCTGTCTCTCGATCCACCCGGCGAAGCCGGGTATTCATCTAGTAAATAATATGCAGCGCGTCGTCTGTGCCTCTGAAACTGCGCAGGTATATTCTGCCCATTAGGGGACGGAACTGTTTGATGTCGTTTCGCTGCAAAACGTCAGCAGTTACCTACCATTCTCAAAGGTGAAGTAGGGCAAGGCAGTAATTAAGCTTATCAAGAATCTATCAGTGACAGTGTTCGGCTTATAAGGGAAATAACCATGCAAAGAGTGTTTTCAATAAATCTCAACTAGTCATAGGCTTTCCATTAAAAAGAATCAATATTATTTTTCTGGTATGTGGCCTTTTACTGCGGCTGATTTGATACATTTGTGTAGGATATTGCAGTGTTTAAATTAGCAATACATTTGGACACTGAAAACAGAAAAATAAACATGTGCAATCCGTTGACATTGTAACATCAATGTACGCTTTTGTCATTCGTAATAGAAGGTTAACTCGATAGGTGAAACATTATTCATTATTTTTTAATTGGGAATACAATTTGTTTCTGAGAATAACGCGAGAGAGAGAGAGAGAGAGAGAGAGAGAGAGAGAGAGAGAGAGCTCGTACGTGTGTGCGTGCGTGCGTGTGTCTTCTTCATACGGTTCCCTATTCCTCCAACATTTCGTATAAGACAGTCTTGTCTCAGCAGGGCCAACCCTGGGTAGGGGAGGGGGGGGGGGGGTCCTTGGTTCCGGACAGACAGACACAGAAACACCGGCAAAGCTCCTGACTATTAATGTTGCAATGAATATTTACGATGGGAGGGGTAGTATATATATATATATATATATATATACTAGATGAGTACCCGCTTCGCCGGGAAGAATTAGAGCCGAATACCCGGCTTTGGCGGGTGTACGCCGGCTTTGCCGGCGCACCGTACGAAGGAAGGGAGATAAACGCGCAAAACACCGGAGAAGAGTAAAAATAGTATAACGGGAATATGGATTGAGCGTTGTCGACAGTGACCTTCTAAAAATAGAAACGGGAATATGGATTGACGCCACACGAAGGAAGGGAGATAAACGCTGAAAACACTGGAGAAGATAAGGAAGAGTTACTGGGAATGGATCCAGAGAAAAACCAAAATCGGTTCAGCGCTGCGCGCTGAGAGCACGTGTTGAAATATCTCATCGAGCAGGTTGTGTCCGGGGTGTACCAGAATATGGCCACCAAATTTGAAACAGATCCATCGAGAACCACCGGCACGGTTGGCCTAGTGGTAAGGCGTCCGCCCCGTGATCGGGAGGTCGTGGGTTCGAACCCCGGCCGGGTCATACCTAAGACTTTAAAATTGGCAATCTAGTGGCTGCTCCGCCTGGCGTCTGGCATTATGGGGTTAGTGCTAGGACTGGTTGGTCCGGTGTCAGAATAATGTGACTGGGTGAGACATGAAGCCTGTGCTGCGACTTCTGTCTTGTGTGTGGCGCACGTTATATGTCAAAGCAGCACCGCCCTGATATGGCCCTTCGTGGTCGGCTGGGCGTTAAGCAAACAAACAAACAAACAAACATCGAGAACCCTGCGCGTGCATCGCGGACACACACACACACTCACACAGACACAAGTCGTATATATATAGAGAGAGAGAGATACTAGATGAATACCCGCTTCGCCGGGTACGGCTTCGCCGGGAAGAAGTCGAGCCGAAGACCCGGCTTTGCCGGGTGTACGCCGGCTTTGCCGGCGCACCGCACGAAGGAAGGGAGATAAACGCGCAAAACACCGGAGAAGAGTACAAATAGTATAACGGGAATATGGATTGAGCGTTGTCGACAGTGACCTTCTAAAAATAGAAACGGGAATATGGATTGACGCCACACGAAGGAAGGGAGATAAACGCTGAAAACACTGGAGAAGATAAGGAAGAGTTACTGGGAATGGATCCAGAGAAAAACCAAAATCGGTTGAGCGCTGCGCGCTGAGAGCACGTGTTGAAATATCTCATCAAGCAGGTTATGTCCGGGGTCTACCTGAATATGCCCACCAAATTTGAAACAGATCCATCGAGAACCACCGGCACGGTTGGCCTAGTGGTAAGGCGTCCGCCCCGTGATCGGGAGGTCGTGGGTCCCCGGCCGGGTCATACCTAAGACTTTAAAATTGGCAATCTAGTGGCTGCTCCGCGTGGCGTCTGGCATTATGGGGTTAGTGCTAGGACTGGTTGGTCCGGTGTCAGAATCATGTGACTGGGTGAGACATGAAGCCTGTGCTGCGACTTCTGTCTTGTGTGTGGCGCACGTTATATGTCAACGCAGCACCGCCCTGATATGGCCCTTCGTGGTCGGCTGGGCGTTACGCAAACAAACAAACAAACAACTTGAACCCCACAAGGGGCCTGCAGTGGACGGCCCTGCTAGGACCCCTGCCTCATTTGTGTACTGCTCAGTACAGTCAGTATAACACAGGTTTTATCAATACATAATATTATTCAAAGGTGCCAACAGGTAAAGATATCGTCAGCGTGACCCATTTCAAACGGTATTTGAACCACAGGCACTAGAAAGAAAAGAATTGTTAAACATTCTATCGGGGATACCCTTGACCTTGTGTCAATTACCATGTAGCTGCGTTACCCGGAAAAGTCTGTTTAAACTATGTTTTATGCAAACAACACCAGAAAAGAAATCGTGAACTGGTCAGCCTCTGCACTACCGGTTTGGATTGAACATGTCAGCTTTTCGGATAAGATCTGAATGCTAAATTGCTACAGAACACAAGTATCAAGTGATCGGTTTTTGTTGGATGTAGCCACTATTGAAATGCTTGTTTACAAAACACCTACTGCACTAACTCTTTTGTTAGACAGGACAACTTAGTTTTCGCAGATTTAGCATATTTCAAAATTTAGTACGCACATTTTTGTGTTATCAGTAAGAGAAAGATGAAAAACCAATCAATTTCTCTTTTCACCAAGTCTGGATTATTTGTTTCGATCACAGAAAAAATTATATACACACATTATAGTAAGTTCACATAAATTACTTCTCCGGCGAATTTGAGCTAAATTAGGGTAGCAACCTGCATGCAACTGAGGTCCAAAGAAAAAAAGAGCTAAAAATTAGGGATATTCACAGTAACGTGATTAAGACACACATGTAATTATTTATTGGGAAAAAGCTGTAAAAATATGATGATGAATGAAAAGAATGTCAAAAGTGGTCGATACCACAAGATGAATATTTGTGTGTGTGTGTGTGTGTGTGTGTGTGTGTGTGTGTGTGTGTGGTGTGTGTGTGAGAGAGAGAGTCTGTGTGTGTGTGTGTGTGTGTGTGTGTGTGACCAATATCTAGCGCCTATGCAGTTGCCAAGGACATCCCACTATCATCTTCTTCTCAGTCTCATTGTCTCCTTTTCGAGTAAACACGGACATTGTACATGTTCTTTTTGTGTGCACGAACTTGAACAGGTAGGCGGCGACATTTCCCGGCTACATAAATGTAGATGATAGTCTGAATGAGACACACGCATATTACGGTGTGCTATGGAGCCCTTTGTTGATCGCCTGAATAATGCACTCGAGGATACAGGTCGGGAAAGAAAATGAATGTATTCGTCGAATCCAGTCCAGGCTTACTTAACAAAAACAACAACAAAAGCAGTACACGCGAAAATTACCTCCCCCCCTACACACACACACACACACACACACACACACACAAAATGAGAGCGTATTTTGAAATCAACTCGTACCTTAGTATTCTACTGAAAAAAACCTTCATAAATAATAAAGATAAGAACAAAACAACAAATAACAATACAAAAACAATGAATATACTCAGCTAACTACTACTATACTACTTCTACATCTACTACTACTGCTACTACTTTTACTACTACGACTACTACTACTACTACTACGACTACTGGCGAACCTGTCCATGCGACCACCTCTCGAGAGCACCCAACTGCCCACAACGACCGGACGAGCCTTAAATGTATACAATTCATGCACCTATCCATAGCGACCATCTGTCTATGGTAATGTCCTTTGGGTGCTCTATACAGATTGTTTCAACTGCTACTACTCCTCCTCCCCCTCCTCCTCCTACTACTACTACTGCTACTACTACTACTACTACTACTACTACTACTACTACTACTACTACTCGACTACTAAGTACTACTACTACTACTACCAGGGCTGTATCAAGTATAATAGAGGGGTAGGGGGGAGGGGGGAGAGGTTTCAAAAAATGAGGCAGGGGTCCAGGGGCCGCCCAGACCCCGTGTGGGGTACAGTGGCGACGGTGAGGAAATATTACATTTCAATTGTTATTTTTGGGTCTGAAAATGATAATCACAGAAAAAAAGATGAGACTAGGTACATCAGGCGGCCGGGGGAGGGGGGAGGGGGGCGGATCCGGAACGTGGGGGGGGGTCAGGAACCCCCCCTCCCCCCCCCCCCCCCCCAGGTCCGGGCCTGACTACTACCACTACTGAGGACGAATTTAGGAGAACGCTTTGTGACAGTGATTCCTTTATATCTGTGCAATCGATTCCTGCATAATTATAGGACAGGACATGTCAGTTTCCTTTATTCAGGTAGAATAGAAAGGTTTTACCGTTCTACCAACTCCTACTCACACACTGCAAAGAAAGAACTCTCTGTTCATCACTTCAAGCGTCGTGTCTTCGAGTTATTAGAGTGACATCCAGGTCACAGTGGCATCAGTGGCTGTAAAAGTGTTGAATTCCCTCATACACCATAGGGGAAAAAATAGACCCACCGCGCCAGGGCTAGAATTGCAACACATGCGGATTTCAACAAATAGATAGAAAAACTGGGGCAGATAGAATGTCAATGTGTGCGCTGTACTTTTCACCTTTGCGTCTTGATAAGGACTACAATGTAGGCTAGGTGGTTTGAAAACAATGTCAATTTAATGATTACACTGAGCCACGTGTTTTCAAGCACTAAGAGTGCGTTATGCTTTTCACATTCGCATCTTGACTAACACCGAAACGCAGGGGATTAAGAAAAATACCACGTAACACACACATTGAATTCAGTTAAATAATCTCCGGGACATGGATTTAAACCCATGCTGTGTGGATAACCTACTTTTCGCCGTTGCATCCTGACAAGGAGTGATGCACAGTAGTTTGTGTGCAGAATTTGTGGCCTTTGAATCTTCAAAACAGCGTTTGTGATGCTTTCTGCCTTTGAATCTTCAAAACAGTGTTTGTGATGCTTTCTGCCTTTGAATCTTCAAAACAGCGTTTGTGATGCTTTCTGCCTTTGAATCTTCAAAACAGCGTTTGTGATGCTTTCTGCCTTTGAATCTTCAAAACAGCGTTTGTGATGCTTTCTGCCTTTGAATCTTCAAAACAGTGTTTGTGATGCTTTCTGCCTTTGAATCTTCAAAACAGTGTTTGTGATGCTTTCTGCCTTTGAATCTTCAAAACAGCGTTTGTGATGCTTTCTGCCTTTGAATCTTCAAAACAGCGTTTGTGATGCTTTCTGCCTTTGAATCTTCAAAACAGCGTTTGTGATGCTTTCTGCCTTTGAATCTTCAAAGCAGCACTGAAGTACAGAGTGTGTGCTGTTTTTTGCCTTTGAATCGGCAAAACACATATTGCTTCCACAAGAAGGAATGTCAAGGTCAAGTCGCCTAGCAGGCAGACTAATCTTCGCTCCAGCTTTCAGTCTTGGTTGTTTTCATTTTCTGTGAGTGTTTGTAGTGACTGAAAGTTTGTATGCTGTTGTGCAATGGATCGATCAGCCTTTCTCTGGATTCTAAATTCCCCACCATCGCTTCGACTAGCCATGTTTGCCGTTTGCATTCTGGTAAGACTTTCTCTTCTGTCCCTCCAGTATACCGATCACCGTACGCCATGTTTTTCATCGTGTGTGCCGCACGTGCACAACTCACCAAATCTATGACGGCTTACTAGTGCCAAAACCTGGGGTTACCCATTATCACGTGATAATTACTAATTAACGCTGTCAGTTACTGTTTTCACTCGTTAGTTACTCATTTTCACGGGATAATTAGTAATTTTCACGGGAAAATGACTAATTTTTAGTTTTGGCACTAGCAATCCGTCAGGAAGTGAGCCAAAACTAAAAATTAGTAATTAACAGGTGAAAGTTAGTAATTTTTCCGGGAAAATTAGTAATTAACACGTGAAAATGGTAATTATCAAGGGAAAATGATTCATTTTCCCTTGATAATTACAATTATGAGGTTTTGGCACTAGTAATCCCTATGACGGCTTACTAGTGCCAAAACCTGGGTTACCCATTATCACGTGATAATTACTAATTAACGCTGTCAGTTACTGTTTTCACCTGTTAGTTACTCATTTTCACGGGAAAATTACTAATTTTTAGTTTTGGCACTAGCAATCCGCCAGGAAGTGAGCCAAAACTAAAAATTAGTAATTAACAGGTGAAAGTTAGTAATTATTCCCGGGAAAATTAGTAATAAACACGTGAAAATGGTAATTATCAAGGGAAAATTACTAATTTTCCCTTGATAATTACAATTATGAGGTTTTGGCACTAGTAAGCCGTCATACAAATCGCTTGATACCGAACGCTGCCCCGACACCCACCGAGACCTTTGACCCCTGCCACGCGCGCTGGCCCTCTCAACCGCTCTTTCGTCGCTATACGCGCGAGCAGCTGATGGCAAAGAAAAGCACAGGCGCCTGCCTTGACCCTGATTTGATAACACGACTACGATGTCTCTCCATTGGATACAAGCTGCCTCGCTCTAAGCGACCCTGTCGCGGAGGCAGAAGGAAACGCCATAGCATCAGTGTTATCACCACTCGACCCCTCGTTCATCCACCCACCCCCTCGTCGTTGACCTCCACCACATCTCAAACTCTTAGTACATGGAATACCAACCTCACCAAGCCCAACCAACCTCCTTCGACAGAGATTCTTGTATGTGCTTTTAACGCCCAATCCCTTGGTAAATCCAACAAACGTACTGCTGTGAGTACTTTCATTTCTGACAATGATATTGACGCTATGCTGCTGACCGAAACCTGGCTCCGTTCTGCGGGTGATGAGGCGAAGCTCCAGGATCTTTCTCCGCCGGGTTATTCCGTGCAGTCCTTCGCTCAGGACTCGCTGGGTGTGGCTGGTAGAGGTGGTGGTATAGCCTTCGTCTTCAAAGACTCTCTGAAGAAACATTGCACCGTCACACAATCACCTCTGAACCACCCCACCTTTGAGGCTGCTACTCTGACTATGACCGTTCAGGATTCTAGAATCAACATCGCCTGTGTCTATAGGCCACCTCCAAGCAAGAAGAATAAGCTCACGAACACTATGTTTTTCGACCAGTTTCCAGACTTTCTTGAGCATTGTGATTCTTTGCCTGGGAAAACTCTTGTGATGGGTGACTTTAATTTTCATTTTGAAAATGCTGATGACTCCAACACCAAGAAACTCTCAGATTTGTTCGACATGTTCAGTTTTCACCAGTCTGTTGACTCTCCGACTCATAAGCATGGTCACATGTTAGATTTAGTCATTCATCGCCCTTCTGATGCCATTGTCAGTTCATGTTTTGTCAGTCACGACCTTAAGTCTGACCACAACGCCGTATTATGTCGTCTAAATGTTCCAAAGCCTGTGTCTGCCCCTGTAACAATAACTTTTCGTAGCATCAAGAAGATTGATAAGGAGTCTTTTAGACATGATGTAGCTGGTTTATCTCAAGATTGCTCTGTCACTGAATATAACCAGACGTTGCGCTCAATTCTTGATAGGCACGCCCCTCTCTGCCAACGCACGGTTCGTCAGCGGAAATCTAACCCGTGGTTCAGTAGCATCTCTGAGCAGTTTGGCAAACTGAAACGTGAACGTCGTCAGGCGGAGAGGTGCTGGCTTAAATCCAAACTCACTGTTCACAAAGAGATTTTTGAAACCATCAAACGCAAAGTAAATGACTTAGTTGAAGGCGCTAAAACTGCTTTCTTCTCTGCCCAGATTATAGGTAGTAGAACATGCAAAGAACTTTTTCAAAATTTCAATTCTCTGCTTGGCAAACAGACGGTTTCCAGCCTCCCCACCACCCATGACTCAAAGGACCTGCCAACTGTATTTTCTGACTACTTCACTGAGAAGATCGAAACCATCAGAAATAGCTTTCCTCCACCAGTGGCTTCGCCTCCGGCTTCACAATTCTCTGGTTCTTTGTTGGATAGCTTCACTCCTGTATCTGAGCAGTTTGTTTTGAAGATCTTGAAGAACACAGTGCCAAAGTCTTGTGAGCTAGACCCCATCCCCACCAACTTGTTTTATGAAAACCTTGACCTTTTTCTTCCCATCATAACCAACATAATCAACTCTTCTCTCACTTCTGGCACTGTGCCAATGGACTTGAAAACTGCAGTAGTTAAACCTTTGATCAAGAAACCATCTCTGGATAAAAATCAGTTGAAAAACTATAGGCCTGTTTCCAACTTGCCATTCATTTATAAAATTCTGGAAAAAGTAGTGCTTAGTCAGCTTCTCTCCCACCTTGAAACCAACAACCTCTGCAACCCTCTTCAGTCAGCGTATAGGGCTGGCCACAGCACCGAGACTGTTTTGCTTCGTGTTGTGAATGACATTCTTTCTGCTCTGGATAATGATGACCTATAGTTCTGCTTCTCTTGGATAACTCAGCTGCGTTCGATACGATCGATTACTCTGTTCTGCTCTCTCGTCTCGAATCTGTTTTTGGCATTCACTCTACCGCTCTTCACTGGTTTAGTTCATATCTACAGGGCCGTAGTCAGTATGTGTCTGTCAATAATCTCTCATCTCCTCCATCTCCTCTCTGTTTCGGCGTTCCCCAGGGATCAGTTCTAGGCCCAGTTTTATTTGTACTATACACCACTCCTCTCTCTGCCGTCATCAAGCAACACGCAGTCAATCACTACCTCTTTGCAGACGACACACAACTCCAACAAGCATGCAAGCCAACAGAAATCCAAGCGGTGACGCACACTCTCCAAAACTGCACTTCAGATATTAAATCATGGATGACAAACAATATGCTCAAGTTAAATGATGACAAGACTGAATTTCTTCTTTTCTCTGGAGCTTCCTCTTCGACCACTTCCCTTCCAGCCTCCATTACAGTAGGTTCTAGTGACATTTCTCTCTCTGATAGTGCTAGGAATCTTGGGTTCATCATGGACTCCCACCTCTCAATGAAACAACACATCAAAAAAGTCTGTCAGACATGCTACTTTGAGATCAGAAGAATAGGTTCCATAAGAAAATTTCTCACTGTTGATGCCACTAAAACTCTCGTTACATCCTGCATTCTGTCCAGATTAGATTACTGCAACTCCCTTCTCATAGGCTGCCCTGACTCCACTCTCCAACCCTTGCAAAAAGTACAACACTCTGCTGCACGTCTCATTTTCAGAGCACAGCATCGACAACCCTGCACTCCTCTCATGAAAGAACTTCACTGGCTTCCTGTATCTGAACGTATTAGGTATAAAGCTGCCTGCTTCTGCTATAATATCATCTCTGAATCGGCACCTGCCTATCTTTCTGAACTGGTCTCCCTCTACACTCCCTCTCGCACCCTTCGTTCTTCTGATGATGCTCGACTTCTCCGTCAAGGTCGCTTTAAACGCAAGGCTCATGGCTTCCGCACGTTTTCGTACTATGGACCTCAGTTATGGAATTCACTCCCCTTTCAATTACGTCACTCTCCATCCATTTCATCTTTTAAGTCCAATTTGAAAACTCACTTGTTCCAACAACACTACGGATAGTTCCTTAGTATAGAGTCTGGGGATGTGAGATGTGCATGATGTGTTGTTTGAATCTGACAGTGATTGTATGATTTTTGTATACATGTATTGTTGTCACGCGCTTTGAACTTCTGATAAGGCGCTTTATAAATGCCCGTTATTATTATTATTATTATCATTATTATTATAAGACCGGGTCACGACAATCTTGATCCTCGCAGTTGTGCGTATGCGGGATATATAATTATTACAACCGTGGGTGCTTGTTCCCTGGATCTTGTGCGTGCCAAAAATGAGGTACAGACAATATTGAATATGCAGTGTGTGTGTGTGTCTGTGTGTGTGTGTGAAGTCGGAAGGATGTTGTACTATTTATCTCATCTTTTCATCACCCGGGCGATGATGTGTGTTTGATTAGGTGAGCGTTTTATTAAAAAAAACCGATTTTTTTATTCGGTTGACGAACTGTGTCTCGTGTATAAATCACTTGAATTTTCGGTTTCTTGCCTTGGGTTACCGTTGTATGTATGTGCATGTTCAACCATTTGAGTGTAATGTTATCATTCTATTTTTCCGTTGTGTCGATTGTCAAGTCAACATTCTCATTCTCATTCGATTCGCTATCGTATATCAGACCTGTTTACCCCCACCCCCCCCCCCCCCCCCCCCCCCCCCGAAATGAAAATCAGGAATGCAGCTGGTACTTTTCCGTAATTTGAGGCATCTTTGAGTAATCTTTTTTTATCAACCATAAACCAGCTCGAAAACGATTAAACGACACGTTTATTCGCGCGCTACCATGCAAAACAAGTACAAAATTGATAACCATGTTTAACAGTATTGTACTACACACACAGAAGCTCGATGACACACACACACACACAAACACACGACACCTGATATATAATATGCAAGTTAACTAAGACAAGTTTACTGTATCTAAAAAAAAACCAACCCCACAGTAGGAGCAAGAGAGCTAGAGGGGGGGGGGGGGGGGGGGTACAACCTGGGGTTGGGGGGGTCTGGCTGAAGAATTTTAGCTATTTTATTAACAATTTGTAGCTTGTCCTTGATTTTAAACATGATAAATTGGTGTCAGCAGCCACTCATTATTTCTTTTAAAGTTAGTATTAAATAATGGCAATTTATCTTCATTGATATCTGCTCCCGACAACAACAATTTCACAGACAGAAAATGTCTTTAGTTTTTTTTCCCACAGACTGAATTTTGTTTTGTTTTTTTGCTTTTTTGACAGCAGGGGGGGGGGGGGGGGGGGGGGTCCGGAACCCCTGTAACATCCCCCACCCCCACCCCTCCGCCCTTGGACTAGTTACAGTCACTTGAAGATGCATGACTGTGAACAAAACCACCTTACATTCTGTCACATCAGACATCCTGCATTAAAACCAGTCATGATAACTCTCTCCAGAAGCTACCTTTAATTTTAGAGGACCGATTCGTTTATTTCATTTAAACATTATTTTTGTTGTAAGTTTTTCGATTCAAAGAACTGTGATCTTTGCTATATTGGAGAAATATTAATGGAGATCAGTTTTAGGCTCAGAAAGACTTGAATTTCGGCAACAGCCAAGTAACTGATGAGCGCGACCATAGACCTACATCTATGTCTCTGGCGCGACTGACCGTAGTGAGAGATCGGTTCGCAGGTCTGAGAGATTCTGTGGAAGTAGAGACCTAGGTCAAATAAACTCGATGCGAAGCAGGCTCATGTTTTGCCAAACATAATTTCGTGTTTTTGTTTGTTTCCATGTTCATTTGTGTACTGCATTGTGTTAAAACTAATGCTGCGTCTAACCTCGGGACACGTGCCGCGACGTGACTCGTAACTGACTAGCTTTGTTGTTGCACTCATCTCAAGTTGATCACCAAAATGAATGTGGTTCGCTCTTCTTAAACTTCACCAGACACCGCCACTTGACTTAATAGTTTTGCCGATATTTCTGTACAACTTTCGCTTTTTTGGTTGGCATTTCGTCCCCACAGGCCTTATAATTATTACCCTTCGGACCAATGTCGATCTCAAATCCGCGGAATCCGACAAATACCTTGCTATGCACATGCGCAGAAAAGGCTGTTTCGGTCAGCCTTGAAATCACAGTCCTGGTGACTACCACAATTTCGACTTCGAATTTTCACGCACGAAAAAGGTTCTCTCGACCGGAATTTCCGGAATTTTCGGTAGTATTCCGTAATACCGGAATTTAGACCCCAAATCCGTAATAATTCCGGACAATCCGGGAGGGTAAACAGGTCTGGTATATGATTGTGTGTGTAAGCTCCCGTATGATTGCCTTGTCTGCTTGTGTGTGTGTGGTGTGCATGTGTGTGTGTGTGTGTGTGTGTGTGCGCGCGCGTGTGTGCGTGCGTGCATGTGTGTGTGGATTGGGGGATGGGGTTGGGGGGGGGGGGACGATTTGTCGGACAATTGCTATCACTGTTGTCAGGTTAGACATTGATTCAGATTGTCATACTGAGACGCAACAGTTTATTTTGTTCTCGCAGGGTTGGACCAAGTGTATGAGAGGAATGAGGAAGGGTTGTGGGGAGGGGTGTGTGGAAATGAGGCACGGGTCAGTGCAGGGGCTGGCCAGGCGATGGCTCGAGGGGAATGGGGGGGTAGACCCCCCCCCCCCCCTAGATTTGGTTGCAATGTAACATTTGAAAGTGGTATTTTTGGTCTCTCCATAAAAATGCATTTGTCGTAGAGAGAGAGAGAGAGCAGGAGGGGGGGGGGGGGGGGGGAGAGAGATTGCTTCGTGCAAAGTATCCTTATCAATATCCAACAAGAACGTGCTTGCTCTTTTAGTGTCGGTTGTCTGCTTGCAATTTACTGTGTCACGATTTCAGTCATTGCTGCTGCACGCAGCTCATCTATTCTGCAAATCGATCCTGACTTGTGGGTGTGTCTTTTTCGCGTGGTGTTGTGTTGCCCCATTATCGAGAGGTTCTGAATACGTTGCATTGTGTAGGCTATCTACTCTTGGCTCATATCTACTGAGACACCTTCGCTTTCAAGTTAGTTGACTACGTGGTATTTGTTGAATGAAAGGGGTGCGTGATTATATCGTCCATGTGTGTCCAAACTGTGGCCCACTGTATTCACACATGGCAGTTTGTAGCGTCTCTATAGATTTGCAATAGCATGTTTAAGCTTACTTGTGTACTTCTGAATCTAAATTAAAATAGATGACTGCTAGTGACACAAGCCGAGTGGCGGTTGGCTTCAAAGAAACTGTAGCGATTTGCAGAAACTTCGTCTGCTTGGGCAATGATAAGGCCTAAAAAAAAAATAGGTGTGGTTACGGTAACCCGACCTACCCTAATTTTAGGGGCCGATCCTATAACTTTTTATTACATTTGTCAAAACAAAACAAACAAGAAGGGCAAAGCCCATACGACTCACATGCTTGACCTTGACCTTTACATGACCTTGACCTTCAGGGTCAAGGTCAAATAACTAAACCTAGCAATGACATCATACACTAAGAACTGCTTTACACATTTTTCCTACCAAAATACATGTGACCTTGACCCAAGGTCAAGGTCATCCAAGGTCATGCAACACAAAGCTGTTAATTCAATACATAGGAAGTACAATGGTGCTTATTGGCTCTTTCTACCATGAGATATGGTCACTTTTAGTGGTTCACTACCTTATTTTGGTCACATTTCATAAGGGTCAAAGTGACCTTGACCTTGATCATATGTGACCAAATGTGTCTCATGATGAAAGCATAACATGTGCCCCACATAATTTTTAAGTTTGAAACAGTTATCTTCCATAGTTCAGGGTCAAGGTCACTTCAAAATATGTATACAATCCAACTTTGAAGAGCTCCTGTGACCTTGACCTTGAAGCAAGGTAAACCAAACTGGTATCAAAAGATGGGGCTTACTTTACCCTATATATCATATATAGGTGAGGTATTCAATCTCAACAACTTCAGAGAAAATGGGAAAAATGTGAAAAATAGCTGTTTTTTAGACAACATTTATGGCCCCTGCGACCTTGACCTTGAAGCAAGGTCAAGATGCTATGTATGTTTTTTGGGGCCTTGTCATCATACACCATCTTGCCAAATTTGGTACTGATAGACTGAATAGTGTCCAAGAAATATCCAACGTTAAAGTTTTCCGGACGGACGGATGACTCGGGTGAGTACATAGACTCACTTTTGCTTCGCATGTGAGTCAAAAACCGAGTGCAGAAAACGCAATGAAAGCGAAAGCGCTCGAGTTGCACACTTATTTCCCTGTCAAGTAGGTTTAATTTGTACACATTAGAAAAAAAAGTTTAAAAAAAAAAAGTGATTGCCTACCTTCCTACCCTATTTTTTTTTACTATGTTACCGTAACCATACCTATTTTTTGGGGGGCCTAATATGCAGCTCATGTGATGTGATGGTAGCACTCTCGTGGCAGTAGCCTATCCTTTGAACACTCAATCTGCACAGGCACAGCAACAAACAGTATCAAATGTTCAGAAATCTCAGTCGACTGGCATCCCCCAAAAAGGGGAAAGCTGCATGGTTTTCGATAGCCTAATTCCCCGCTATCAAGTGAAAAGAGCTGCATCTTACTAACGCACTGGTCAAATCACAGACCCACCTCTCTTGACTTACATCCGGGCTCCCTACTTTCAAACCTTAATTAGTCCTGACATTCACATCTATGGTCCTGATGATTAAATTTGCTTTCGGTTTTTTTTTTAACAATGTTTGGATCAGAAGCTGTCCATTTTTTCTTTAGATTTTGAAAGTTCAGTCTAGCACTATAACGAGGCTTCAGACAAATATTTGATCGCCACGAAGAGCACCTTGGTTGATCTCTATAGCAGCGGTAAGTTTTCAAACGCAAGGATTTATGTACTGTGTGTACAGTGTAAAAGCCTGGCGGTGTCTGTGATCAGAAACTAATGGTTTAGGATGGGCGGTTTGACCTTTCAAATGATATAATGCTGTTTATGATCTGTGACTTGAGATATTCATAAAAGCGGTTGAGTCACTTTGTTTAGATCATACCTCGT
>NW_027126419.1:0-15000 GCF_037325665.1 Littorina saxatilis | reverse complement strand
ACCCTTGTTAAGTGTTTCTTGTATAGAATATAGTCAATGTTTGTAAAGATTTTAGTCAAGCAGTATGTAAGAAATGTTAAGTCCTTTGTACTGGAAACTTGCATTCTCCCAGTAAGGTAATATATTGTACTACGTTGCAAGCCCCTGGAGCAATTTTTTGATTAGTGCTTTTGTGAACAAGAAACAATTAACAAGTGGCTCTATCCCATCTCCCCCCCTTTCCCCGTCGCGATATAACCTTCGTGGTTGAAAACGACGTAAAACACCAAATAAATAAAGAAAGAATTAAAAAAAAATCACAAATGGTCCATATTAGGAGCCTGGGCGCCTTACTTCAAAATAACATGATACAACTTAGTGTACAAGTCAGACTAATTCAAATATGCTTTAGATTTAGCTGTTTCGGGTTGATGAGAGCATTATTTGAAGCACACCAGGAAACTAAAGAAGCTTATCAACAAGTCGCGTAAGGCGAAAATACAATATTTAGTCAAGTAGCTGCCATTTTTCAGCAAGACCGTATACTCGTAGCATCGTCAGTCCACCGCTCATGGCAAAGGCAGTGAAATTGACAAGAAGAGCGGGGTAGTAGTTGCGCTAAGAAGGATAGCACGCTTTTCTGTACCTCTCTTTGTTTTAACTTTCTGAGCGTGTTTTTAATCCAAACATATCATATCTATATGTTTTTGGAATCAGGAACCGACAAGGAATAAGATGAAAGTGTTTTTAAATTGATTTGGACAATTTAATTTTGATAATAATGTTTATATATTTAATTTTCAGAGCTTGTTTTTAATCCGAATATAACATATTTATATGTTTTTGGAATCAGCAAATGATGGAGAATAAGATAAACGTAAATTTGGATCGTTTTATAAATTTTTTTTTTTTTTTTTACAATTTTCAGATTTTTAATGACCAAAGTCATTAATTAATTTTTAAGCCACCAAGCTGAAATGCAATACCGAACCCCGGGCTTCGTCGAAGATTACTTGACCAAAATTTCAACCAATTTGGTTGAAAAATGAGGGCGTGACAGTGCCGCCTCAACTTTCACGAAAAGCCGGATATGACGTCATCAAAGACATTTATCAAAAAAATTAAAAAAACGTTCGGGGATTTCATACCCAGGAACTCTCATGTCAAATTTCATAAAGATCGGTCCAGTAGTTTAGTCTGAATCGCTCTACACACGCACACACACAGACACACACACACACACACACACACACATACACCACGACCCTCGTCTCGATTCCCCCTCTATGTCAAAACATTTAGTCAAAACTTGACTAAATGTAAAAACGGAGTGAAAATAAGTGAAATTATCAACTACAACGAAAAGAAGACTATTTGATATATTTTGTTGAAATCTCGAGGGCTAGTTATAGGTTATTTTCAGCAAGCTTCTTAAAGGCACAGTAAGCCTCCCGTAAACCATCACAGAGCTCCCCGAGCGTCTAAATACAGTACAAGCATACTTCCATTTGAACGCTCACCGAACGGGAACATCCTGGCTGCTTTCTGTCGAGCGTGAGACATTTTCCAAGAATTTATTTTCGTAGACTTGTTCCGTTAACAACAACGGCGCCTCGTTTTTGCGCTAGACCTAACTTTTAAAATCTAAATAATAAATTGACAGCTTGTTACACAAACATTCTTTAATCATAAAAGAATTCGTTTTTCATCAAGACAAGATCAGAACAATTCGAAGTTGTGAAAGTTTAAAAAAAGAAAAGCCCGGAAGCAGGGTCACGCAAGGGTCGTAGCAGACGACGGCCGGTTTATCAGTGCAAATCGCCGTTCCTCTCAACAGTCAAAAGCCATCGCTGGAGTTCTTGTGAACCACAGCCGTTGTTTCGTGCATAAAAAACGTGCTATTGTAGATAAGCTCACGTCGAGTCGCATTCAAATGACTAACTATGACGACTGCATTGTGAAAAGGGAAAACTGGATCACACGGGTTCACGATGGCTCAGGGGTAAGATAAACCACGCAAAAATAAATTCTTTGAAAATTGTTCGCTCTTTACGGAGGGCACCTAGGATGTTCTCAATTGGTGAATGTTTAAATGAAATGGTGTTTGTACTGTGTGTAAAAGCCTGAACGTATCTGTGATGGTTTACGGGAGGCTTACTCTGCCTTTAATGAATTAATGAAAATAGCATTTAGCTTTTATTTTCTTCGATTTGTTGAAGGTGGTCCATATTAGGGGACTCACACATACTTTGAGATTTTGCTATTATTTTTTGTTTGCAGTAGAAACTCGGGGTCAAAACTGCTAAAATGTAACAAATACGGTCTTAGCTGTCATATATAGCAATTCATGTGTGATAAAAGCTTTGGTTGTGGACAGAAACGAGTCCGTTTTAGGCTGCAAATTTAGAGCGAACAGTGCCAAAAGTGAAAAAAAGAGAAAACGGTTTTGAGGTTTGTGTTTCTGAAACTGTTTTGACATGTGCAAGTTATCCAGAGAATAAAGCGAATGACATTGTTTTGAGCGCTGTAGCGCCGTTAGTGTGTCAGAACCGGAGGTGGTCCATATTAGGAGCCTTTCCCCTACAATGTTGAATTCCAAACCCCCAACACCTCCCGCAGTGGGGCACTGCGGTTATGAAATTAAAGGCCCCTCCTGTTTTTGGAACCGCAGGAGCTTTCTAGTTTGCTGTTAGGTAGATTTTTGGTTCCTCTTTCCTGTCATGCTCTCTTTTTCTTCATGAATTCTTTTCTTTTTTCTGCCTTCTTGCTCATTCACCTGTATTTTTTCCAAAAATCTCTTCTCTTGCCGCTTGTCTCGCGATTCATGTATAGTTTAATCTGTTAGTGTTCTGATGTAAGTCCAGCAGTAGATAGGTTAAGCCTATTTTAACATACTGGAAACTGGTAATCTTCCAGTAGGTATTAATTTAGTTTTACTAAAGCCTGCTGGGACACAAGTAATGGGTTAGTGCATTTGTAAACAGGAATCGCTTGACAAGTGGCCCCCTTCATCCCCCCCTTCCTCGTCCTGATATGGCTCTGCGTAGTCGGCTGGACGTTAAGCAACAAATAAACAAACAAACAAACAAACAAACCCCCAACACCCCTTGCACAAAAACCTTGTGTTTACGTGAATAAACATTCTGACCTCTGACTTCTCTCTCTCTCTCTCTCTCTCTCTCTCTCTCTCTCTCTCTCTCTCTCTCTCTTGAACACACATGCACACACAGACGCGCGCACACACAGACGCACACACACAATAACACATGTGCACACAAAAATACACACACACGCCACGCGCGCGAGAGAAAGGCCGAAGAGGGGATAACGTCACGACGCATTGACATCAAAATATCTTGACGTCGTCTACTTGCGCGAGCATTATCATGTTGTAGACTCGGAATTTACACCCGCATAA
Organism: Littorina saxatilis; assembly: GCF_037325665.1. Taxonomy (NCBI): domain Eukaryota; kingdom Metazoa; phylum Mollusca; class Gastropoda; order Littorinimorpha; family Littorinidae; genus Littorina; species Littorina saxatilis. Next base: position 11,603 of record NW_027126419.1, on the reverse strand, counting down.
AGCGGCCTTTGGTGGCGTTTGATCAAAAATCGAATCGTAGAGAACACCCAGCGTATTTCAAGTTAGTTTATTACCAATTCAGTGCCCAATATGGCTTTTTGACCAATCAGGACGGATTCTAGGTGACCCTCTAAATGTTATAACGTTCAGGCAGGGACCCTTTTTGTTTATCAAGCTAAAAATGAACAAGACAAAGTAAAAATTTAAATCAGCAATATCAGTGTGATTTATTTTAAAGAATGACACTTCAAATGCTGTAAGATAATACTCTCTTTATCTAAAAAAAAAAATACCGAAAAGCGAGTTTTGTCGGTGGGTGCTTTAAGGAACAGCGAGGCACCGCCCATCCTCTGAGTGTGCAATGCCGACTCGCTCACTTGAAATCTAAATTATCAAAGTTCGGAAAATCAAGTGAAATTGGGTCACTCGCTTTACGTCAAATGTATCTTCAAGTCATCATAGTTTCCCATCCGTCTGGAGTCGGTTCTAAATCTGTCGCTCTCTGTTCAACAAGAAAAAGCGAAGCAACCGAAACGCATGTTCAACATGGTTTGTTGTGTGTCAAACGCATTTGACCTGTGAATATTCATCACGTAAGGTGTGTTACTCTGATTGGCTGACCCAGGTCACGAGAATTCTTTGACTGACAGGTATAATCAGGTAGGAGCGCTCCAGTTCCCATTGCGGCTGTTCTGTCTATTTCGCGTGGTCGCTTCGAACTTTCATTTGGTCGAATTGAACGGTAATAAAACCGTTATTTCTAATATGCTGACTGTTAGCAAATGATAACAGACATGTCTCACAAACGATATCAGCATTCGCCTAAAAGGCTCATGCTTGATATCTTTTTTCTCGACATGTCTGTTATCATTTGCTAACAGTCAGCATATTAGAAATAACTCATAATATTCCCAAAGTTAACTTCTGTCCCCAACGCTAGCCACAGTTTGGCAACAACGAATGCTTCTTTATCATGCATTATCGGGAAGATAATTTCTCAAGTCGATCTCAGTATGTGTTCGTGGAATACCTGCAGCTTCGCTGGGATACTTTCTTTCCATCTCGGTGCTAGTTCTTATAGCAATTGACAAACGGACTTTTGTGTTTATTGCTGATTGATTGACGATTGACTGACTGACCTATCGATTGAGGGACTAAACTGATTGGCTGATCTAATCTTGCTACAACCACAGGTGCTCACCCAAGGACCACAAGGCATCAGATGCATTCTCTTCGGTCTTCTCGCCTTCAGTGTGGCGTCCCTTGTCCTCCTAACCCACAATCTCTACCAAACTTTCCCCGCCAAACACACAAGTCCAAACGTTCCTGGCTGCAACGTACCCCAGTATGACCCGTTCGACCCCATCACCAAGCAGTTCGTGAAGAATCTTCCGCCGTATCCTTGCGAGCGAAAACCATGGTTGACGAAAGTGGTTGGAAATGTTCTGAAGGTTGATTGGGACGTGTTGGTCAAACATGGAGAGAGCCTTGTAAAGTGTGAATACCAGGTCATTGTCAGGGAATCCGACGACGAAGTGAGGTTTACTGAGTCTGTGAGCTTTACCGACGAGGCGAGGTTGAGCGAAGAAGTGGAGTTTCTTCAGGCGAGTTGCTTGACCAAGATGGCGTCAGGGAAGGTGAGTTGGGAAGAAGATGATGAAGAAGGGGAGAGAAAAAGAGTGGGTAGGGGGGAGGTGTGTGTGTGTGTGTGTGTGTGTGTGTGTGTGTGTGTGTGTGTGTGTGTGTGTGTGTGTGTGTGTGTGTGTTTGAGAAAGAGAGAGAGTGTGTGTGTGAGTGAAGGAGCAACAGCAAGATTATGAGGGAGAGATCGAGGGGAAGCAGCAAAACTACTTTACTGAAAGAATATATACATTTATCAGGCATTTCTTTAAGGGGTAACGAACAAGACTCGCCATCTAACGTTTAACCTGTTGATGGATTTTTCTACCCACAGGAAAAGAATTTCCGAACTTATCACCACGTTCTGCGGGAAAAGCCTGAAGTGGAGAGACAGCTTGAGAAACGTCTGTTGAATCGAAACGAAACGCTACAAAATGCTCATCCACACTACAAACAGGCAAGTGACACTTGTAACACAATCAGTGTAATTACAGAATCCGAAACGACAGTTTTCAGTTTAAAGATGCAGGACTAATAGTTGGAAAACCAGAACTAAATAGCGTATTACCCCGAAATCGGCATATTGCTTCTTAATGGCGGGTTAAAAACGGTCATACACGTAAACCCACTGGTGCAAATAAGACGAGTGTACGTAGGAGTTTCAGCCCATGAACGTAGAAGAAGAAAAAGAAGAAGACATGGCTTACAGTGAACATGATGGCAAAGGGAGGAGCAGCCAGAGTGTCTTGGTCTTCCGCAGAACATGTATTCCCCTTCACTCATTCCGCCAGCGGATGCGCGAGGAGGGTTCAGAAACTTAGAGCCGAGGAGGAGTTGGGTACAAGTGTTCGTGAGAGAAAGAGACTGAGAGAGAGGGGATGTGGAGGGGGGAGGGGGTCGAGAAACATTTGTAACTGCAGAGTTCAAAGTCATGTTTGTGTTCCTCCTACATCTCATCCACCTCCCGATCCCATCATTTTTCTCATTTGCAAAAATGTATCGGGTTTGATTTTAGTTGCTGCGCTCTGTCGGGCTTCAATGAGGCTAGGGTCGGGCGTAAATCGACCATGATGACCTCGAAGTTTCATATGGAATTCTATTAATGTGTAAATGTACTAGTGTACAGGTTACAAAATTCCAGTAATGTGGAATGTTTACGTCTTTTCAGGCGAACAGCTGGATGAATGTCATGCTGGTAGGACTAGACTCCATGTCAAGGTTCAGCACAATTCGGCTGATGCCACGTCTACGTCACTTCCTGTCCAATCAGCTGCACGCCATCGAAATGACAAACTACAATAAGGTCAGTCGATTATTTCACAAAAACCGACGGAGAAATTACCAGGACAGAAATATCGGTGGGGAGGGTCGGGGCGGGGGGGTCGGCCAGTAAAATGCGCTCTTCTCACTGCTGAAGGAAAATGTTTCTATGTCAGGAAAAAGAGACTGAATACAACTGTAGTAGCTTTGGAAAAAAACCATGGTATCACCATTTATACGGGTTCTGTCTTTGACCAGCCTGGATAGTGACCCATGATGTGTTTTCTAGTCGTACTGAAGATATCAACGCACATGGTACTTCTTATCAAAGGCTCGGGGGTGTTGAGAGGTGCAGAATAATCATTAAGAGGTATATACTCCTGAAGCCTGTAGAACATGGAGAAGAACCACCATCAGAGGTCAGGGCTTTGAATTTGTGTCTAAAATGTATGACAAAGAGGGCTAAATATGACAATTTGTGCAACAGACAAACGACAAGTGGGGTTGAAATATGAGAAACTAGATGAATACCCGCTTCGTCGGGACTGAGAAGTCGAGCCGAATACCCGGCTGCGCCGGGAACCCGGCTTTGCCGGGTGTACGCCGGCTTTGCCGGCGCACCGCACGAAGGAAGGGAGATAAACGCGCAAAACACTGGAGAAGAGTAAAAATAGTATAACGGGAATATGGATTGAGCGTTGTCGACAGTGACCTTCTAAAAATAGAAACGGGAATATGGATTGACGCCACACGAAGGAAGGGAGATAAACGCTGAAAACACTGGAGAAGATAAGGAAGAGTTACAGGGAATGGATCCAGAGAAAAACCAAAATCGGTTCAGCGCTGCGCGCTGAGAGCACGTGTTGAAATATCTCATCGAGCAGGTTGTGTCCGGGGTGTACCTGATTATGGCCATTAAATTTGAAACAGATTTATCGAGAACCTTGGGCGTGCATCGCGGACACACACACACACACACACACACACACACACAGACACAAGTCGTATATATATATAGACTAGATGAATACCCGCTTCGCCGGGTAAGGCTGCGTCGGGTAGAAGTCGAGCCGAATAGCCGGCTGCCCCGGAGACCCGGCTATGCAGGGTGTACGCCGGCTTTGCCGGCGCACCGCACGGAGGAAGGGAGAGAAACGCGGCTGAAAACACTGGAGAAGATAAGGAAGAGTTACTGGGAATGGATCCAGAGAAAAACCAAAATCGGTTCAGCACTGCGCGCTGAGAGCACGTGTTGAAATATCTCATCGATGAGGTTGTGTCCGGGGTGTAGCTGAATACGGTCTCCAAATTTGAAAAAGATCCACCGAGAACTTTGGCCGTGCATCGCGGACACACACACACACACACACACACACACACACACACACACACACACACACACACACACACACACACAGACAGACACAAGTCGTATATATATATATAGATAGAAGATAGAAGATGTGTGCTTCAGATGCAGGGCTCATTTATGAAAATATGTACCATATAAATGACAACGAGAGCTGAATCATGAGAATGTGTTCAACAGGTAGGCGACAACACGTTCCCAAACATCCTTGGTCTGACGACTGGACGAAAAGTGGATGAGGATTCACAGGACGTGTTGAGTCATATCGGCGTCATCACCAAGACACACATGGACAGGCAGGACCTCCGTTTTCTCTGGAACGATTTCGAGGTGAGTTTGTATAATGAGGTGAAAAAGGAGGAGGAAGCAAGAGATTCACATGGCGTGTTGAGTCTTATAACAGGCAGGGACTTCGTTTTCTCTGGAACGATTTCGAGGTGAGTTATTGTGATGAGGTGGAGAAAGAGGAGGAGGAGGAGGAGGGGTGGATAAAATCGGTCTGTTTTTGTCACCCACTGAAGCAATAATTGTATACGATGTATGCAGATGGTACAGTCTCACCACCCACTTGTTTTACAGGAACAGGGCTACATGACGCTGTTTGCCGAAGACTCGCCTTTAATCGGGGCGTTCAACTGGAACAAAGGGTCGGGGTTTGTGGACCCTCCCACCCACTATTACTATCGCCCAATGGAGCTAGCCAAGGCGTCTCACAGTAAGCTCTTCACCCATGGATCACGATGTTTCGCTGGTTTACCCAACGACGAGTTGTTGCTGAACTACACTCTGGATTTTTGTCGCCTGTTGAAGGACAGGCCGCATTTCAGTCTGACGTTTCTGTGTACTGGCACTCATGGGGACATCAACGGAGGAAGCTCGGTAAGGCACTGTGTTATTTTGTAATGTGTGTTGTGATTGTAGCGCTAGGAATTTGCTGTGCAATTTTACACAGTAACGTTACATTGTAATGACAACGTTGAATTAATTCATAGGGGTGGACACGGCGCATCACAATTCACACATTGTTACCCTCGGAAATCGCTCAACAGTTTTTGCAATATCGTTTTAATATGTATTGATAACTTTGAACTGGTGGGTAAAGATGAACGAATATCACACATTGTTACCCTCGGAAGTAGCTCAACAGTATAGTCTGTAACGCTACGTTGTAAGGACAACGTTCAACTGGTTGTTGCAGGTGGAAGGGTATCACGAACAATTCTTGACCACCCTGAAGGCGGAGGGATTGCTGGACAACACTCTGTTGGTCTACTTCAGTGACCATGGCGTCAGGGGGCTGAGAAGTGCGCGAGGATTCAGAAAGACGCCTATGGGAAAGTAAGCCGCGAGGCAGTATTTAGTTTTGAGTTGATCAACTAAGAAAATGTACTTCTGTTACCGGAGTGATCGGGAACTGAAAAGTACGTAGTACGGATTTAGAAAGACCCCTCCCACCCCCCATGAGAAAGCGAGCTTCACGCTATTTTCAAGAGACAGCAATGATCGATGATAAACTCACGTGACCCCTGATAAACACATCTTGGGATACGATACTTGTTGCTTTAATGTATTTGTGTACACAGTTTAGTTCAGATCAGACGTCAGTTTTCTTGTCATCAATATATATCCAGCCTCTGATTTGTGCACACACGCTAAACAGTACGTATTTCGTTTAGAGTGTACCTTCTGGTCTGATTACATAGGCCTACGCTGAACAGTTCAAATGATAGATTTTAGTTAGGTATTTCACGTACGGTAATGAATTCAATGCTCAGTTCAAACATGGCTTCGTTTCTTGACAGGTTCGAAGAGATGCGCCCTTTTCTGTTTCTCGCCTTCCCACCCTGGTTTCGGGAGGCGTACCCAGACCTGGTTGAACGCGTGCAGGAGAATGCTGCCCGCATGACGACCCCCTTCGACATCCATTCCACACTTCTTGACGTGCTATATCTCGGCACCAAGGACCCTTACATCGGCCAACGGAAAACTATCCATGGAATCAGTCTGTTTGATGAGGTACACAGACTAACTTTACTTGGTTAAACTAGTAACTAAATATTGCTGGGGACAAAACCACCTAGAATTAAGATCCCATGAAGAACTATATAAGATGTCGAATTTGGATGGTGCTAAACTTTTACCCACCCCCCGCGGGTTAGGGGGAAGAATTTACCCGATGCTCCCCAGCATGTCGTAAGAGGCGACTAACGGATTCTGTTTCTCTTTCTACCCTTGTTAAGTGTTTCTTGTATAGAATATAGTCAATTTTTGTGAAGATTTTAGTCAAGCAGTATGTAAGAAATGTTAAGTCCTTTGTACTGGAAACTTGCATTCTCCCAGTAAGGTAATACATTGTACTACGTTGCAAGCCCCTGGAGCAAATTTTTGATTAGTGCTTTTGTGAACAAGAAACAATTAACAAGTGGCTCTATCCCATCCCCCCCCCCCCCCCCCCCCCCCCCTTTCCCCGTCGCGATATAACCTTGAACGGTTGAAAACGACGTTAAACACCAAATAAAGAAAGACAGAAACTTTTACCCACAGCTGTAAGAGTACATGATCCGACAGAGAAGAGGTAGCACACTGGGGCTTCTCATGTCTCTATGCGTGTATTTGTGTTTGTTTGAGCAAATGTTTAAAGGCACACACAGCTTCACATAAACCATCAGTTTCTGCTCACAGACAGCCAGGCTTTAACACACAGTACAAACGCCTTTTCGTTTAAATACTCACCGCTTGAAAACATCCCATGTGCCCTCCGTAAAGAGCGAGCATTTTTCAAAGAATTTATTTGTGCATGGCCAGTCGGATTTACAATGAGATAAATCGGACGCCTCGTTTTGGCGCTAGACCTAACTTTTAAAATCTAAATAACAAATTGACAGCTTGTTACACAAACATTCTGAAATCATAAAATAATTCTTTTTTCATCAAGACGAGATCAGATTCGAAGTTTTGAAAGTTTGAAAAAACGGAACCCGGAAGTCACGCAAGGTCATGTTTTCTCAAGCAGACGAATTTTCTGCATAGCGCTTGGATCTTTGAAGTCAACCGCCGCTGATAAGTTCGTGTGACTCGCAGCCGTTTGTTGCGTTTTAGATTCAGAGGTACACAATAACGTGCTATTGCAGATACAGCGAGTCGCATTGAAATCACAAACTGGCGACTAAATTGTGAGAGAAAAAGGAAAGTTTATCACACGGGTTCACAATGGCTCAGGGATTAGATAAACCACGAAAACAGGTGTGTGGTTTACGCGAGCTATTCAAACGAACTGTGTCATTGAATGCTATTAAATGCTATTGCAAGTGTGTTTGATAAGGTTATAGAACTGCTTTTTTAATGAGAAGATTTAAATCGTTCTGTAAACCATTTGAGGCAGACTGGGCCTTTAATGTACTCTCCCGGTCCTTGGTCCAGTTCAACACGTCTGTAATTTTGTCTCATTTCCACAGATTCCAGTCGGCCGGACGTGTGTGGACGCCGGAATTCCTGTTCAGTACTGCGTTTGTCTCAAAGACCGCCCGCTTTCCACACAATCTGCACAAGCCCATGATGCGGGCACCGCTCTCATAGCAGCGTTGAACGCGGCCCAGAAAGACTTCACAGACAAGTGCCATAGTCTGACGTTACAAGACGTCACTGACTTCGTTCAAGTGGATGGGGGAGGGATGTTTCTGGATCTCATCTGCGACGGGTTCTTACCGGACAAATCTTTGTATCGAGTAACGGTAAACGCTCAGCCTAGTGGTGCCGCAGCCGGTAATTTCCGCGCATATGTAAATTCCGCGCTTGTAAAATACATGTATGCTCCGCGCAATATCGGGTTGTAACTTCCGCGCACGAATTACTGGTTCGGCTCATACAACTTGCGCGCATGCACCGACAGGAAGGAATACGTCAAGTCCATGGCCTGGAAAAATTTGCCGGCCATGCTGTGACTTCCCCCCTCTTGTACCTTTGCTGCAGTCTCTGTGACTGTGATACCAGACACCCGAAATTTCTGTAATTTCTGTTATATAATAAGTGAACAAAATATTCTTATACGCATGGTTTAAGTCTTCATTCGTTTTTATCGACTTGTCTGTGTAATAAAGACGTGTTCAATATATAGATATACAGTGTCAGTTTTCATGGATATACAAGTGTCAGTTGTTAATGTCTCAATGTCTCACATTTGACCGAGCAAAGACACGCGCGCTAGTTTCACATCACATTTTGCTAAAACACGCGCGCATCTTACATATACACCACGCGCGGGAGTTTCACATGCGCGGAAGCTTCAAAATTGGGAAAGTGCGCGGAGTGTTCATGCACCCAGTGGTGCGGTGTTCGAGGGGACGCTATCGAAGTGTAGCAGGTTGTCGCCCTTTGAAATGCAAGGGGAAGTGAATCGTCTCAATTTGTATGGAAATTCTTCCCATTGTGTGCGTGACGTTCCGCTTCTGAAGAAAATCTGCTTCTGCAAGGGTTTATGATGATTGGTGCGAGTTCTAAATGTTTGGCTTCTTTTATTTATAACTTGGGGTCTTGGGTGGTCGTTTCGGACATCTTAGAGAGAGAGAGAGAGAGTGTGTGTGTGTGTGTGTGTGTGTGTATGTGTGTGTGGTGTGTGTGTGTGTGTGTGTGTGTGTGTGTGTGTGTGTATTAATGATAACACTTTCCATGTTTATTGAGCTATTATCAGCTCTAGTTTATAAATTACCAATGGAGTGAGTATTCTCCAACCGACTTCCAGTATGGATAAGAATAAATCAAAACTTGACTAAATGTAAAAAAATCACACTGTGACTTACCAGTTGCCAAACCACAAAGATTCGAATAAAATTCGAATGTGATGTTTTGGGGAGTGGAGACTGGTAGCATTTCTTGTAAGTATGTACAATGCTATGTTAGTCTGTGAAAGACTGAGGGTGCTTGACAGGAAGGAGGGGGAGGGGTGCGTGGGTAGGTGCATGCCGGATTGCTCTCTGTGTGTTGAACCATTACTCTCTGTGTGTTGAACCATTACTGTCTGTGTGTTGAACCATTACTCTCTCTGTGTGTTGAACCATTACTCTCTCTGAGTTGAACCATTGCTCTCTGTGTGTTGAACCATTACTCTCTGTGTGTTGAACCATTACTCTCTGTGTGTTGAACCATTGCTCTCTGTGTGTTGAACCATTGCTCTCTCTGAGTTGAACCATTGCTCTCTCTGTGTTGAACCATTACTCTCTGTGTGTTGAACCATTGCTCTTTGTGTGTTGAACCATTGCTCTCTCTGAGATGAACCATTGCTCTCTGTGTGTTGAACCATTACTCTCTGTGTGTTGAACCTTTGCTCTCTCTGAGTTGAACCATTGCTCTCTGTGTTGAACCATTACTCTCTGTGTGTTGAACCATTACTCTCTGTGTGTTGAACCATTGCTCTCTGTGTGTTGAACCATTGCTCTCTCTGAGTTGAACCATTGCTCTCTGTGTGTTGAACCATTGCTCTCTCTGAGTTAAACCATTACTCTCTGTGTGTTGAACCATTGCTCTCTCTGAGTTGAACCATTGCTCTCTGTGTGTTGAACCATTGCTCTCTGTGTGTTGAACCATTGCTCTCTCTGAGTTGAACCATTGCTCTCTCTGAGTTGAACCATTGCTCTCTGTGTGTTGAACCATTGCTCTCTGTGTGTTGAACCATTGCTCTCTCTGAGTTGAACCATTGCTCTCTGTGTGTTGAACCATTACTCTCTCTGAGTTGAACCATTGCTCTCTGTGTGTTGAACCATTGCTCTCTCGATCTGAGTTGAACCATTGGTCTCTGTGTGTTGAACCATTGCTCTCTCGATCTGAGTTGAACCATTGCTCTCTGTGTGTTGAACCATTACTCTCTGTGTGTTGAACCATTACTCTCTGTGTGTTGAACCATTGCTCTCTCTGAGTTGAACCATTGCTCTCTGTGTGTGGAACCATTGCTCCCTGTGTGTTGAACCATTACTCCTTGTGTGTTGAACCATTACTCTCTGTGTGTTGAACCATTGCTCTCTCTGAGACTGAATAGTGCATTTAGCAAAAGAATGGATGCTAAATAATAGATAACAGAGCAATGTTGTTGGTTATATATCACATGTGTGTTCAATAAACGCGACCAAATTCACATATTTCTGAGTAAACTAATGCGCTATGACCGATTCAATAGTCTTGTTCAAAAGAGGCAGATTAGCGATCGCGCGAGTCAACACCCAATCATGTACACGATCTGACGACTGAACAGTGCATTTAGCAAAAGAATGGATGCTAAAATCAATAACAGAGCAATGTTGTTGTTTATATAACACATGTGTGTTCATTAAACGCGACCAACTTCACATAAGTACTGAGTAAACGGGGTTTTCGGACTTGTGTTAGTTAGTTGATAAAAAGGCTGGATGAGAAGCCTTGTTCAGGGGAGAGCAATCTGCTCGACTGTTCACGACCTGATTCATCTCCCCTTGTATGCGCATGCGCGTTGACCTCATTGAGAAGGATTGTTCAGGCAGAGTTTTCAGATCGTGACACCGGCAGTGGATGTGAACCTTGCAATTTGTACAAAATCGTGAAAGGTTGACCAGGAAAATATTTATGACAAAGGGTGAAACTTGATTATGTTCGAGTACGAGTAGCCTTTTTTTTTTTAGACGTTATGCGATTAAATGTTGACTATGATTGATATCAAACATTTCACATGCACATAATATATTGAACGATTTTAGCTGTATGTTTGAACTTGTTGTGGTGGTAGCAGAAAGGATCGATACATGCAGACAGACTGTCGACTAGTGAAATTAGGAAGGCACATTAGGTGACCTTTGATGAGAAGAAAGATGATTTGTGGCCCAAATAAATCATTCCACCCCCCCCCCCCCCCCCCCCCCCGCGGGTTAGGGGGAAGAATTTACCCGATGCTCCCCAGCTTGTCGTAAGAGGCGACTAACGGATTCTGTTTCTCCTTTTACCCTTGTTAAATGTTTCTTGTATAGAATATATATATATATATATATATACTTGTATAGTCAATTTTTGTAAAGATTTTAGTCAAGCAGTATGTGGGAAATGTTGGGTCCTTTGTGCTTAGAGACTTGCATTCTCCCAGTGGGGTCATGTGTTGTGCTGCGTTGCGGGCCCCCGGAGCAAGTTTTTGATTGGTGCTTTTGTGAACAAGAAACAATTGACAAGTGGCTCTATCCCATCTCCCCCCTTTCCCCGTCGCGATATAACCTTCGTGGTTGAAAACGACGTTAAACACCAAATAAAGAAAGAAAAGAAAGAATTCATTCCATGTAGAATAATGCGTGTACGCAATAATTATTGAACTTCAAAGATGAATATGACGGCCGCAGTGGCGTAG
>NW_027126418.1:10000-31362 GCF_037325665.1 Littorina saxatilis | reverse complement strand
ACGGACAAAGTGAATCCAGTATACCCCCCTCCAACTTCATTTGGCTGGGGTATAAATATCAATATCACTTAAGATTTAGTATCATTGTATCAAAATATTGTTCCATATATACATACAGACATACACACAGACAGATGGACAAAGTGAATCCAGTAGACCCCCCTCCAACTTCGTTGGGCAGGGGTATACATATTGTTCCATATCTGACAACATTTCACGGGTGAAGCAAGTTTACCTTTAGTAGAGTTTCAGAACAATCATGTAAATTAGTAAGCTTTCAGAACAATCACGTATGAGGGCTTACATGATTACGATGAAATAAATAGTAGACTTTCAGAACAATCATGTAATAGTCACTTTTCAGAACAATCACGCGTAACATACACACACATGAAAGCTAAATGTATTAGCACATCTCTGTTTTCAATGACACTTGTTTTTTTATTACACAGCAACCACCAGAATTTTGTATATGAATTATTCAAATGGTTTGATAAAGTGTCAGTTGATATAAACAAACCTCCCCCACCCCCTACACCTAAAAAAGGGAGTGGAGAGACGGATCAACACACATCTGAAGCTGTCGCGCGCACAGAAGACGGATAAACTCAAACACACTTCGTTGGGCAGGGGTATACATATTGTTCCATATCTGACTACATTTCACGGGTGAAGCAAGTTTACCTTCAGTAGAGTTTCAGAACAATCATGTAAATTAGTAAGCTTTCAGAACAAACACGTATGAGGGCTTACATGATTACGATGAAATAAATAGTAGACTTTCAGAGCGGCAATAGCGGGTTGCGGCAATAACGGGTTGCGGCAATAGCGGGTTGCGGCAATAACGGGCCGCGGCAACAACGGGCCGCGGCAATAGCGAGTTGTAACCGATTCCACAAATATGCATCCAACAACGACAAACACACACACACACACACACACACACACACACACACACTGACACCCCCACACACACACAACCACACACACACACACAGAGGGAAAAATCGACTCAATGGAGATGGTTCACAAGCCTTCGTCATGCAGTTCCGATTGTGACACCTGTGAGTTTATATATTCAGCAGAAGTCGCCCCCACACACCCGCTGAAAAACATACCACTGATTGCAGTCGTCATTGTTCACGCCTTGCATGCACGCAATCAGCCACAAACGTCCGTTCCTGAACACCTATTGCCGCCTACAAAGTAACAGGAGAACTGTTACAGTTTACAGCCACGACGTGTGAAGAAGGCAGACAGATAATACAAGTGGGGTCTGACGGTTGTCTTTCAGTCATGGCTGTTAATGCCCGTTCCGTTTTACGGTCGTCGTGAGATGCATGCACCACAGATTGCATGCACGTCTTCTGTGCGTTATTAATCTTTTAGCACTTCCGTTTGCGGTTGTCGTGCTATTTTTAGCATTACTTCCGGTTTTGCTTTTATGCAAGCCCAGTCACTGAAAGCGCACAGCAGAATAGCCTGTTTTCACTTCGGAATCTGTTATGTGGAAGTAAACCGCGTTCCTTTGGATCTAGGCAAGCCAGTTTTTTTTTTAATGACGATGATCTGCATTTGAAGTTGAAAGTTCTTCAACAAAAGACTGTGTAAAATCGCGCACCCCCCCCCCCCCCCCCCCCGAAGTCTTCTTTATAATGAATGCACTCATAAGTTTTTTAAATGTATTCAATTTGACCTTGCTTGCAGCTAAAATGTAAATAGTATTATCGTATGATTCTGTTTTGTCACAGTTTATTTTAAAAGAAATGTACTTACCATAGGTATTTATTGACTCATGGATTGATTGATTGATTGATTGATTGATGGATACTTTCATTTGCGAGAATTCATTTATTTCACAAATCTATTCTCTCTTGCCTTTGAGGAAAACAACAGACAAAAGACGAAAAAAAAATGCATGCCAGAAAAAAGCTTTCAGCACAGTTGGTTCACGCACAAGCTCCAGTAATTACTCTCAGATGTAATGTCTTTTACAACAAAGAACTTGGCACAGAAAAAAAAAGAAATACTCCTCACTGCAAAACAACAAGCCAAGGAAGATGATCTATGATGAAGTGAAAACCAGACCCTCCTACAACCCATTCCCTCACTCCTTGGAACTGCTATTGTCTTCAAGCAGTATACTTTGTAAACGAGTGTATGTATGTATCCTTTTTGCATTGAAGCTTATCGCAGTGAGACTTCTTGTAATCACTACCATCGCGCTAATCTAGAGAAGCCAGAACTCTGTGTATTCTTTCGCCTGTTCTGCCATCTATTTAGACAAAGATTCGCACTTCAGCGATATGATAAACTACACCGTTGCGCAATTGCACGCCAAAAGAGCAAACGAGAATAGGTTGAAAGGAGGGGAAGGGTAGGGCGGGAGGGGGAAGGGGGAGGGAGGAAGGTGCGAGGAGATAGGAGGTGATCCTGAAGGCTAGACGAAAACAACAGAAGGAGGAGCTGCAGGGAAGAAGGGAGAGACGGTGGGGAGGGGGATGGGGATGGATGGGGGGGGGGGGGGGGGTACGCAAAGGGAGAGGGGCGGGATGCAGAGAATGCAGGATGTGCAAGACAAGGACGAGAAGGAAGGTAAGTAAACTAAATGAAAAACAACGCACGCCGCCAACTTTTTTTGTCCGCAGCGGAATTGCAGACGCAAGGTGGTTGCTGCCTCCGACCGCCTTTGAACTGCGGTACCATCCTGATATCTGCTGTTGTCTTGCAACTTCTAGCAGCGGAGGACTCAATGTTCGTTCAGCTTCCACGCCGGTGGATCATCATCGTTACTTACGGAGTGGCTTTCACCATGCACTGAGTCATGGTCTCATGCCCGCTCAAATAGCATTAGTCCTTGAGGAGTCACCAAGTTTGGCCAAAGAAAGGAGACGCTATGTAGAGAGACGCTTCTTGAAAGCATATAAATATGTCTCCACACAGTAAGAGTTGTTTACGAATTGTTTTCCACGACTTTCGCTACGCACTGATGAGTCGTGGTCTCATCCCCGCTTAAATAACAGTCGTCCTTACCGAGTCACCACGTTTGGCCGGGGAAAGGAAACGATAAGCTTCATGAAACATGCCTCCGAAGTATCAGAGTTGTTAACGGATTTTTTTGGGGATCTTTTTTACGACTTACACCCTTCACTCATAGTCAAATCCTAGCTTAAATAACAGTCGTCATTAATTACTGAGTCACCTAGCTTGGCCGAGGAAAGAAAACGATTAAGTAGAAATTGAATGAAGCTTGACTCTGCATTGACTCAAGTATGGTTGATTAACCAAACTTCGAGTGCGATCCAGAAAAAAACTGTCAAATATCGACTCCTCAACACAGGTACACGTCAATATTATCCTAAACGTCACGGAACAATTCCCCGCCCGTGAAGTAGTGAAAATGGTAATTTTTTTTATTTAGTACAAATATGACCAAAAGAGAACGAGAACAAAAAGAGAAAGATAAGCCAGGGTTTCTCTGCAAAATTCCTCACGTACCATAATGAAAACAAGACATAAAAATCTACCCCCTCAAAAAAGACAAAAAACATTAAACCCCCCCCCCCCCCCCAAAAAAAAAGAGGTTTCCGAAACGCCCCGTCTACACCTTATACCCCATCAACTTTACCCGACATCAACAACGAAAAGAATAAAAGAACAAGAGAAAAACCAGGGTTTTCCCCCAAAGATGCACGTTTGCTAATATCTAAACAAGACATAACACCAATGTAGAAAAAAAGTTCTCAATCACATGCGCACTCCATTCATACTTTGCACCTGACACATTTTCCTCTTGCAGAACATATTTCTTTGAACGCTTTCGGTAGCGCATTTTAACGCATAGAAATGTTTGCATACTATCAATTTTGAAACGGTTCAGTGATTGAGCAAACCCGTCTAGACTAAATTTTTTGCTGCAGGTTGTTTTCCGCCGCTTTTAAAAGGGCCAGAAAAAATGGAGGCAAGGCAGGCACCAGGCAACAGTTTCCGTTGTGAATGCAACGTGCTTTATCTTCCCTGATTGGGTTAAAACAGAAAGTAACAGAAAAAGGGCTGCATGCGCTTCCGGTGCTAAGAAGCCTCTTCAACCGCCGTTAAAAAAAAAAGTCTCAATTCAAGTTCCTTCTGATCAGTAACTCGTGAACTTTCAGGAGTGAGGTTCAGGGCCGGACTAGGCGAAGAGGAGGGGGGGTGGGGGTTGCCAGTGGTGGCCCAGGGGGATTTCCCCCCTGGCGGCAGGGGCGGATCAGCTCATTTTATGACTGGTTTTTTTCAAAAGTATATTGTGAAGATATGTGTGTGAAGGCGCGAAGCGCCGAGCCGACGGCGCGAAGCGCCTAGCTTGCTAGGGGGGTCCGGGGGCATGCCCCCCCGGAAAATTTTGAAAAAAAGGATGCAAAATGGTGCAATCTGGTGCATTCTGAGGATGATCATTACCAGTTTCAGGGAGCAGATTTTGTCACTGATTAATACCCCAAAAATTGAAACTCAATGTAAAATAAAGAAATGCATACCTCATTCAATATTTTTATTTTTTGGCTGGGGGGGGGGGGGGGGTCCGAAAACCCTAGAACCCACCCACCCCCCCACCCCCTCGTTGTGGGGGTCAGGGGGCGAAGCCCCCTGAAGCTGACGGGTAGGTCATATTCTGAGATAGGAAAATGGTCGCTCCTTGCATGAAACGGCATAAAATAAGCAATAATAAAAAAAAAATTAAATAAGTAAGGTACATGTTTAGGCTAGGGGGGGGGGGGGGGGGGGTTGCGCAACCCCCATAACCCCCCCGGTAGTCCAGCCCTGAGGTTCTACCAAGAAAATAAACAAACTAAAATCTATAAAATGGGAGCAAAACACTTTTTTTTCCGGCAAAACACTGATAGATCACTGACAGAAGCAAGACATAAATCACGCAGATAACGGAGTAAATTGATCTTCATCAGTGAACGAAGTGAACTACACTGCTTGACATTTTCACCCGAAAATCTTCAAGGTTCACTTCATTGAATCAACATTTCCACGTGATCACACACAAAAAAGAAGGACCCTGATACCCTTCCACCGTCGGAGGTTACCGACTCTTTCCGTATCTTCCCAAAAACAAAATTAAAATATGAGTTAAACTTGTGAATCGCTTTACAGATACCGTACTCCCCGTGTAAAAATTTCTACCACAGATCTATCCAGTTGAATTGTGAGCAAGGAATAATTATGCAGAAGATCGGAATGTCATTATCTCACTGTCATCCTTTTAGTGTTTTTCGTCATTCAAGGTTAGCCCCTTCAGCCCCACCCCTTTTTACATTTAGTCAAGTTTTGACTAAATGTTTTAACATAGAGGGGGAATCGAGACGAGGGTCGTGGTGTATGTGTGTGTGTCTGTCTGTCTGTCTGTCTGTGCGTGTGTGTGTGTAGAGCAATTCAGACTAAACTACTGGATCGATCTTTATGAAATTTTACATGAAAGTTCCTGGGAATGATATCCCCGGACGTTTTTTTCCATTTTTTCGATAAATGTCTTTGATGACGTCATATCCGGCTTTTTGTAAAAGTTGAGGCGGCACTGTCACACCCTCATTTTTCAATCAAATTGATTGAAATTTTGGCCAAGCAATCTTCGACGAAGGCCGGACTTCGGTATTGCATTTCAGCTTGGTGGCTTAAAAATTTATTAATGACTTTGGTCATTACAAATCTTAGAATAGTAAAAAAAACAAATTTTTATAAAACGATCCAAATTTACGTTCACCTTATTCTTCATCATTTCCTGATTCCAAAAACATATAAATATGTTATATTTGGATTAAAAACAAGCTCTGAAAATTAAAAATATAAAAATTATGATCAAAATTAAATTTTCGAAATCAATTTAAAAACACTTTCATCTTATTTCTTGTCGGTTCCTGATTCCAAAAACATATAGATATGATATGTTTGGATTAAAAACACGCTCAGAAAGTTAAAACGAAGAGAGGTACAGTAAAGCGTGCTATGAAGCACAGCGCAACCGCTACCGCGCCAAACAGGCTCGTCACTTTCACTGCCTTTTGCACTTGCGGCGGACTACGTTCAATTTCATTCTGTGCGTTCCACAGCTTGACTAAATGTAGTAATTTCGCCTTACGCGACTTGTTACATTTAGTCAAGTTTTGACTAAATGTTTTAACGTAGAGGGGGAATCGAGACGAGGGTCGTGGTGTATGTGTGTGTGTGTGTGTGTCTGTCTGTCTGTCTGTCTGTGCGTGTGTGTGTGTGTGTAGAGCGATTCAGACCAAACTACTGGACCGATCTTTATGAAATTTGACATGAAAGTTCCTGGGAATGATATCCCCGAAGGTTTTTTTCTTTTTTTTGATAAATACCTTTGATGACGTCATATCCAGCTTTTTGTAAAAGTTGAGGCGACACTGTCACACCCTCATTTTTTTAATCAAATTGATTGAAATTTTGGCCAAGCAATCTTCGACGAAGGCCGGACTTCGGTATTGCATATCAGCTTGGTGGCTTAAAAATTAATTAATGACTTTGGTCATTAAAAATCTGAAAATTGTAAAATAAAAATGTTTTTTTTAAAACGATCCAAATTTACGTTCATCTTATTCTTCATCATTTTCTGATTCCAAAAACATATAAGTATGTTATATTCGGATTAAAAGTAAGCTCTGAAAATTAAAAATATAAAAATTATTATTAAAATAAAATTTTCAAAATCGATTTAAAAACAATTTCATCTTATTCCTTGTGGGTTCCTGATTCCAAAAACATATAGATGTGATATGTTTGGATTAAAAACACGCTCAGAAAGTTAAAAAGAATAGAGGTAAAGAAAAGCGTGCTATCCTTCTCAGCGCAACTACTACCCCGCTCTTCTTGTCAATTTCACTGCCTTTGCATCGAGCGGTGGACTGACGATGCTACGAGTATACGCTCTTGCTGTAAAAATGCAGTGAGTTCAGTTTCATTCTGTTAGTTCGACAGCTTGACTAAATGTTGTAATTTCGCCTTGCGCGACTTGTTATTTTCTAGATTTCTAGCGGACTTTTCTGACACTGTCAGATTCACAAAATAGTCATTTTAGTCTTCGACTGCATGCCTACATTTTTTGTGAAACAGCTTTTTGAGTGTTGTGCCCATCTCCTCTCCCGCGCGCGTTCGTAGCTACTCGGATATAGCCTTCGGGATTGAAAGCCCGTAACTTCTTCTTCTTCTTCTTCCATTTAACGCCCAGGGTCAACATTCTGACTATTAGTGGCGCATTGAGACTTAATGCCGTGTGAGATGGAATTATTTTTTTTTTTTACTTTATTCCAAGTCCCACGGGTATTTGATAGACATTTTTATCTATGCCTATACAATTTTGCCAGGAAAGACCCTTTTGTCAATCGTGGAATCTTTAACGTGCACACCCCAATGTAGTGTACACGAAGGGACCTCGGTTTTTCGTCTCATCCGAAAGACTAGCACTTGAACCCACCACCTAGGTTAGGAAAGGGGGGAGAAAATTGCGGCCTGACCCAGGCCTGAACACGCAACCTCTCGCTGACGTGTGAACAAAAATTTCGCCTCCCGCGCTGCCTTCACCTTCCCTGGACCTGAATAACATTTGAAGCTAGGTGAACTGGAGACAGTTTGAAATAGAAATCGGGAGTTTCTATACCAGTTTGTGGGTTCGAATCCGGTCCGCCAGCGTTAGGGGCACGCACATGTA
Source organism: Littorina saxatilis (assembly GCF_037325665.1). Lineage (NCBI taxonomy): Eukaryota > Metazoa > Mollusca > Gastropoda > Littorinimorpha > Littorinidae > Littorina > Littorina saxatilis. Next base: position 23,657 of record NW_027126418.1, on the reverse strand, counting down.
AAACTATACCATGCACTCTAACCACTTATCCACTCCGACTCTTGTTATTCTCTTGTGTCCAATTTGTGTTACCCTTACACTGATACAATGGGATAAAACCTGATAAAGATGCATCAATCTTTCCCTGTTCTTCCCTCCTGAGACAAACAAGCAATTATAAAAAACAAATCAGAAAGAAAAAAAGAAGAAACGAAAAAAAAAACCCGGAAAAAACCCCGCACACACACACAAACAGACGACTTCCGTTAAAAAGAAACTCCCCCAAGCAATCTTTTTTGTTCACTCAGCAATTTTGAAAGATTTATGATCTCTCACAAAGGTTCGTAGAATCTGCGCTGACGAAGAGAGAGGGGTGTGGGGTGTGGAGGAGAAGACAAAATCAACAACTAGGAGAAGAAGAAGAAGGGAAATGGGAGAGGGAGAAGGTGGATGAGGATGACTGTGGGGGTTGGGTGTGTGGGGGTTGAGTGTGTGTGTGTGTGTGAGTGTGTGTGTGTGTGTGTGTGTGTGTGTGTGTGTGTGAGGGGAGGAGGGAGATTTTGCACCGATTTCACTCCATTCGCCGTTTCCCGTCAATTCTAATTCTTCAGCGCCCCGGGAGGAAAGGCGTATACCTATTCGTAATGATCCCTCCCATACTGCCAAACAGGTAGGCATGAATAGCGAGCGGTTGGGAGGGTAATGAAGGTGTGAGCAGGTGTACCAATTCCAAAGGAGATAACATTTAAAAAAAATGCTTTTGAAAAATGGTGCTTAACTACCTGTCACATTTGATCATAGACTGGAAGTGTTACCATTGGCGTGCTCTCAGGTCAAGCATTTATATGTGTGTACATTGTCATAGTGTTATTGCTTCAATGGTTGGAATATCCAAGTGTTTTTGTTGACCAGCAGGTGTCATCAGTTTTGTGTGACATGATCATAAACTGGTGTTTTAATTCGCGTGCGCTTTAGGTCGAGAATTAATGTGAACATGATTTTTACTGTTTAAGTTACAATCATTGGAAGATCATGCCATGTTTTTGTTTTTTTAAAATACGCTAACAAAATAAAAGGAATTCACAATGACAACAGCCCGGGAGCGTTTCGAGGTTTCATACACAATCATTAGTCTGGCGTGTTTTAGAAAAAAATATAGTTATGGGTCATATGGGTCGATCTGAATGGTGTCCAGTTAGAGATATTCATAAGGTTAACACTCGGGAGTGTTTCAAAGGAATGTCCAAAGGCTGGGGGGAGGGGGGGGGGGGGCTATGCTGTGAGGACTAAAATGAGTCTGTGTATTCAAATCCCTTTTTGCTGTGCCTGGTAGCTGAGTAAACCACTACCCAAGGAGACCGCATAGTTCACCTCAAGAGTCGCATGATCTTGCGTTCGAGAAGTGGAAGATCCCCTTAGAAACACCAACCACAGTGGTTGGCCACCCAGACATATTTCCTTCATCTATTGCGTAGCTTGCTGGTCTGGTTCTGAGGAAATTCACGCACCTAGAATCTCTCTGGTGAGAACCCCCCCCCCCCCCAAAAGGGAAATAACTGGCAAGGACTCAAGCATTTCGCACTTTCACTACCCCACCCCTTATAAAATCCTGCAGGTAAAGCTTCATACTCGTTGTTGCAAAATGTTCTGATGATAATACAAGAAGACAAACTTTGCTTTATGAACAATACACATTTTCGCATCTGTGGATATCATTTCTGAATTTGGACGCGCGTAATGTTACATCTGATTTGTTTACAGTTTTAGGGTTTAAAATCCGACTACACACTCAAAAGTAAAAAAATATTTACGGTCACAAAATAGACCGATCAACAAAGATAACAAATGCTGACATAATTTCCTTGAAATATGAAAAATTAAGATTATCTCATTGTTTGTTCAGAAAAGTTCTGTTAATAATTTTTTCTCATTTTCAAAGGTGGCAAATGCAAACCGGCAACAACCTTCACCTTCACACCTTCAGACAGCCACGTTCCATTCTTCGAAGGCGTTCCATTCATCAGCGAATCCTGTCTAGGGCGCTCCAGAACTTTCACACCGGATCTACGCTTCATAAAGCCAGCAACGGAGTGATTCCCAGTGTCCAACCATTCAAACTGATGACCATCTCAGGGCCACAGAGTGCTAGCCCATGTTGACGGATATACGGTAGAGCGAGCGTTCTTTGAGGGCCAGGGCAAGGCCAACCGCTCAAAACCCGTTCGCAGACAATGCATTGCATGGAGGAATCGTTTCGTCTGTCCGCGAGAGCTGCATGCGTTTCTCAAACCGGAGCCTGCAACCGTTACGCTTGTCAATAAAGTCACATCAAAAGCGCAGTAAATCAGCCTTAACAATTCATGGAAGGTATAGCAGTGAACTCCAGGTATGGTTATTGTTTGTTTAAATATAGACTACCTGCACGAATCGTTGGAATGGTTCAAGGTCGTTAAATCAGCTTTTCTCCAGGTATGGTTATGGTTGCTGGCCTTAAATACGCATGACTACCTGCAAGAATAAATCAGCTTTTCTCCAGGCATGGTTATGGTTGCTGGCCTTAAATATGCATGACTACCTGCAAGAGTCGTTGGATAAGCCCAAGTACGTTAAATCAGCCTAGACTTACACAAGAAAAACAAGAACATGAACAAGAACACATACTTGATTGTCCGTCTTTACAAAACAGAACATTGTCTTTAGGCCTGCCTCACATGTCCAACACGCTTTTGTACAAAAATATAAAATCATAACAATTAAACATTAGATTTGACATTGAGTACCATAAACAATGCATTCCAGGTAGCAGCAAACTCCAGGTATGGTTATTGGTATTTTTCTTCTTCTAAAACTAGACTACCTGCAAGAGTCGTTAGAAAAAAAGCAAACCGTTCAGGGACAATAAACCAGCCAACACAATGCTAGGTAGCAGCGAACTCCAGGTGTGGTTATTGGTTGTCTAAAATTAGACTACCTGCAAGTGTCCTTGGAAACGTTCTGGGGCGTTAAATCAGCCTAAACAATGCCAGACAGAAGCAAACTCCATGTGTATTTCGGATATACCTGCAGGAAACGTTTGAACATTCCATGGACGTTTAATTTAACTGTAACAATACCAGGTAGCAGCAAACTCCAGTTATGGTGATGGTTTGCCTAAAATGAGACTATACCTGCGAGAAATGTTAAAACATTCCAATGACTTATAAATTAACCTTAAGCCAGGTAGCAGCAAATTTAGGGTATGGAAGTTGCGTGCCTAAAATCCAACTTCCTGCAACCGTCACTGGAAAAATGCAAGGGCGGATTCGGACAAAAGATAGAGAGAAATAATAATAATATAATAATAATAATAAATGAGCATTTATATAGTGCAACATCATAACTTTACAATTATGCTCTTTGCGCTTGACACATTTAACGGACTAGCGCACGAACTGAACCAATAAGGGGCATTTGAAGACACGCTGACCACAATACAATTTTGAAAACTTCTTTTTTCCCTCTCAAAAACTTCCTACAATCGTCCCCCGGCAAACAAAGGAAAGTGTGTACTTTGGATAATGTTTTCATGAAGTCAGATTTTACTCTTGTTTTTACGAAATACCTAACATGTGCAAGGATTTAAGTCCGCGCTTTACATACCAGAGAACTAGATATGTTCAAGGACTGTTGGTTCAGCAGCAGAAAGATAGAAAGAAGAGACAGAAAGAAAAAAGGAGAAAGAATTAAAGAAACAAAAGAAAGACAGAAAGAAAGATAGAATTAAAGAATGATCCCGAAGTAGATCGAACCCTCAACCAAGGGTACCTCAATGCCAAAACACGAACCACCGAGCAACAACTCCTGCAGTCTGCAGTGTTACGCAGAGTCTGGAGAATTTCAATCAAAAACGGCTTCAGCCTTAGTGCCGCAGACCTCCGAGCAATGAAATTCAGAGATAGAGAAAGGATGAGTCGTTGAGAAAGGCATGAAATACTCCACATTGGGAGACCGCTGAAAGGTCTAGAGATAACTCTTATTTTTGCTTTTTTAGTTCCCTTTTCTTGCGTTACGGGAAATAGGGGAGATAGATAAGGGCTGGGGTGAATGGAGACCAGGCTAGTTCCAAAAAAGCTTTTACGAACAAGTGTGCATTGCTTGTGTTTCCCTTTCAGAAGTAAAAAGAAAAGTCTTTGGAAGTGTGCGTTTTTTCTCTCCAATTTTTAGTGGATAATTATGTAGCTTATCCACAATAAGCAAACACCACCGGTCGATGATTTATTTTCAGGAATTTCATACTTTAACAAGTAAAATGCCAGAAATATCCGGCTAACGCGACCCGGGCTAACAAGCTACAAAAAGACACAAGGGTCAGGGGCATTTTCATTTCTGATTTGAACACTAGATAGTCTCAAACAAACAAACAAACAAACAAACAAACAAACAAACAAACAACAGAAAAACAAACAACGAAGAGAAGTTCAACGCAATTCATACGTTTCATCTCTGAATTAAATGAGAAATCGCCATCGTCTACTACGGAATAGCTGGAACTCTGCAAACTGGTGAGTGTGATACTAATGGACACGGCTCAGAAAGCTCTCTGCCTTTCCATCGCCCTGTTGGCATTTTGCATACATCAGTTTCATTGAATCAGAAAGACATGGCACAACTGTTAAAAGGGAAAAGAGCATCTTCGACTTTTTCACTTAACATGTTGCATTCTCGTCTATGTGCCCTCTGCCAAGGTAAATCCCTGCGTCTTCGACGTGTTCACTTCATCTTCTGCATTTGTGGGCTGAAACTCCCTGGTCTTTTACGTGCATGGCCGTTTTTTACACCCGCCATTTAGGCAGTCGTACACCGATTATGGAGATGCATGCTGAGAGTGTTGGTGTTTTAACAGCCCCCCCCCCCCAAAAAAAAAACCCAAAAAACCCAAAAAACCCACCCCACCCCAAAAACAAACATTTTTAAAATTCAAAAACAAATTTTAATCACCAAAAGTGCTATGCACATCCTTCGGTTGTGGATTTGGAATGATGACACAATGCACACACCTGCGATGTCTTTAAACTAGTACATTGTATGACCGTTAAGTTATTCAAATCTTAAATGCTGTCTTAGGAGGCAGTGCATTTTCCACATTCCATAGTTCCATATGTTTATAGTCTATGTTTACGCTTTAGTTTATTTATTTGTTGCCCCTGACAGCAGTGAAATGTACTCGCATTAGCAATATTACAGACTTCAATCAAACGGGTTGTGTCTGCCAGAGATGTACGCGAACCCGCATGCAACCACTGAATAAAACATGACGACGAACTGAATCGTGAGTAGGCCATTCCCTTTTTTCACCTTCGTTTAATCATTTAGCATTGCTGCGTAGCATCTTTGAGTCAATAATTGCAGGTGCTTCTGTATGAAAGCGCAGTGCAGCGAATGTCAAATCCACCGGAAGACTGTTTTTTTCCAAAACGGCGGCTGGCGTAATTACATAGTATATGTTTAACTGTTTGTCTCCTTTTCTTCAGTTCTTGTAGTCCTGTTTAAAGAAGCAATCCAAGAGTTCTGATTAACGGTACAGGTACTGTTTGTTCAGACTGATATGTGGAGAAATTGTGCAAAACAGACAGAGAAAGAACTGTGAACAGGCACAGAGTACCGGTTTCTCGTTCTCATTATTCTTGTTTTGACTTAGACTATTTCTGCAACTAAATTTTGATTAATTCCAATCATGTATATTTCAACAACTGCTTGAGAATATGTTTCTGCTATCTATAATACACGTATTGTAATGAATGAGGATCATAAATAGTCGCACATTAGCTGTTTGTTGGAAAATGACTTAAATCAACACTGCAACCAGACAATTGCGGATGTAATTTATATAAGAAGCTCCGAGGTAATGCTCTTCTCTTATTTCAAGAGACAGAAAACATAAACATGTTACGAAATTAAAAGCCCACGTGCAGGTGACACCAAAATAACATTCACGCATGTTTCTGCGCACACGGACGTTACGCAGAAGAAGCAGTGCAAAAGGTAAAGAAATGATAAGCTTCAGGCTGAAATATGTGTTGTTTAAATGCCTGTTTTTTATTGCAGTGAATAGGAGGGGAGCTTGCAAGTAGAGTGCTGGAGTACAATAATGATAGTAGCAATGCAGGCAGACATCAACGAATTTGATTTATAGATTGATACGTATAAATGCACAGGAAGCGTGGTGCATGTGACATATCGATTTAAAGGGGGAAAACAGAAGAAAAGGAAAAAAAGAAGATAGTTTACGACTTACCCCTTACCGTATGTTCTGCTTTAAAAGCGTTATTTGAAGTGAACGAGATAAAGCTTACATGTAGAGTGCCGAAGCAGAACACCGATGAAAGCAAGCATATATCAAAGATTGTGATTAATAGATGCACTGAGATTATGTTGCGTATATTCAGAAGAAAAAAAAGAATGATAGTGCACAACCAATCACTTACCGTAATCGTTTAGATTTTAAAGCATGTGTGCTGCAGTGAATATGAAGAAGCTTGCAGGTAAGAGAGTGGCCAGGCAGAACACGGATAAAAGCAAATGCAGGCAGACATTAAAGATTGTGACGCATATAAATTATGCACAGGAAGCATTTTATGGGGATAATAAATAATTTAAGAAGAAGAAAAGAATGACAGGGGACGACTAAACACTTACCGTAATTGTCTGGGTTCCATATTTCCTCTGATTTTGCAGCGGACAAATCAATAATGTATCAGATTGATAAATTTCATTAAATGGAAATTGTCAGTGTATTCGGAAACGACCCCACACACCCATATGCTTAACAGGGTCCTTTTATTGTCACAACTTTTTAACCGGTACTACTTGTCTCCGAAAAAAACCCGAAAACCTCCGAAAACCCCTGAAAACCTCATCGAAACTTAAGAAAATTCGTCCTTAGACCGTGTTTTGTTACATATTTGTTTGAAATCAGGACTTACATCTGCAACTTTCACCGTTTATGGCTTTATTTTCGTGTTTGTGCGAAGATTTACGAAGGAGCGGAAGCACTAATCACATGACGTCATCAATACTTGTGCTTTCGAGTAACAAGAGTTACCTTCCTTGCTTTGAAATTGTTGCATCGACTTTGTCAAAAATCGGGCTCTTAACACAAAAATAAGGATACATGTAGCATGAATCAGGCATGACTTCTCACAGGCATGTCCAAAACTTCACTTTGAAGATAGATTTAGCTAGTTTAGATGGGGTTTTCGGGGGTTTTCAGAGATAATAAGTACCCCAACTTAACAAGCAATATCATCTTCACCTGCAAACCGACTGTTAATGCGATGTCGTCAAGAAATAGTCAGAATGCGAAAAGGTGCAGCTGAAAAAATGCTTGCAGGCATTTAAAAAAAAGAAAAAAAGAATCAGGCAAGGAATACGCTCGAAAACCAACTCACATGAAGGAGTTCGAAGTTATAAATGGAGAAGAAAATTAATATGACATCAAGACAATAAAACAAACAAACTTTCGCGACTCATAAAGAATCGACCGTGGTGTTCCAGTGTGCTGTTGCTGTGACGGGTCAATCTCAAACAGTTGACAGCACGAGTTGTCAAATAAGTTCATCACTATTACATTATGGAAGAAGGCAAGTATTTTAAGCACGTTCAAAGAAAAGGATTGCTGGTTCCGTGCGAGTAAAACAAATGTGTTTATCAACATGAAAGAATCAAATGACGGCAATAACTTGCGTTCAGCGCCGTTCATGACATCGATGTAGGCACAGAAAAGAATCTGGTATACGGTGACAGCGTGGAGATTCACTCTATCCACTGCTGCATACATATAGTGGGCGCTGGACACAGCTATGCTGTTACTCAAATACTCTCTAGTATAGTATACATATAACCTTGAACTCTGATGAGATGAAATCAATCGGAGACTGCACATAATCAGCATAACTCTTGGCATACTTGAATAAATACACCAGCCGGGATGCTGGTCGAGTGACAGGTACATGAACTGTCTGAGGACCAATAGGCTGCAGTCTGCCCATAATTCTGAACTCTTGAATGAACGCAAGCAAAGGCTGCCTATACAAATGGACTCTGGGTACAGGATCGTGGACATGTGGGTGAGATGGGAGGAATATTGGAAGACCTATCGGTTCCACTTTGGGAATAAACTTTCACTCTTTCCGCGTAACGACCTTCCGTCTCGGTCTTTGATCGTTGTTTGTGTGTGTATATATTTTGTATTTGATTTTGTTGTTGTGTCTGGTTGTTTGCATTTTTAGTTTTCGAAATGCTGTTTGTGTTGTTTCTAATCATCATGGCATTTGCAACAAAGAAAACAATTACAGAGAAACCGCTGAGCGAGGAAGGCAATTGGACAGCAGGGAGACGCATACTTTGTCTGCATGGTACATAATCCGAAGCTGTATAGAAAAAATGCTGCATTCAGGTATAACTTTCCGACGACTGTGTATCGGAAAAATTGTCAAAAACGTTTGACCAAAAGACGGCAGCAAGTGACCCCAGTGAGCATATAGGACACTGCAGCAAAGAGTCACTTGGAGAACAGAATAAAGAACAAGTCGCGTAAGGCGAAATTACTACATTTAGTCAAGCTGTCAAACTCACGGAATGAAACTGAACGCACTGTATTTTTTCACCAAGACAGTACAGCTTCGTCGGGGACACCCCGAAGCGTCCCGGTACCAAAGCGTCCCGGTACCGAAGCGTCCCGGTACCAAAGCGTCCCGGTACCAAAGCATCCCGGTACCGAAGCGTCCCACTATAACGCGTCACAGGACTTAGACTTTTTTTTTTAAACCAATGACCTTGATTTGACCTTGACTTGACTAACCATATTTATTTTTTTTAAATTCAATCTTGACCTTGATTTGACCTTGACTTCACTGATTTTTTTAATTTTGCACAGACCTTGATTTGCTTTCGGTAAAAAAAAATCACTTTTTGTCCAACTTTTCTTTAGATCTGTACTCACAACACACCAATTTGGAAATACTGTACCCGTGTGGACAAGTTCGGGGGAAAAGTCCGTAGGCTTCCGTTCACAAGAGGGATATGTCTGTTACCACACACGCTTTCTGGCTTCACTAAGCGTGAGCGTCGGAAAAAGTCTTTTCAGTTCTGCCTCCGACTTTTAAATTGTATCATTTGGGTTAATTTGGGTTTGTTTGGGTTCATTTGGGTAATAAAAAACGCTCGCGCTGGACCCGAGTACTCTTCAGACTGGCTCAGTATGAAAGTTTTTGTCTTGTGCACGTTTAAGACCAAGTGATTGCTCTGTGTGAATTACAGGCATTCCCTTTGCTATGTAATACATTGGCATGCGAGCCGAGGATGTGCGTGGTGACTGGTACCGGGACGCTTCGGCACCGGGACGCTTCGGTACCGGGACGCTTCGTGCCCTACTGCGCGGGAGCGTCCCGAAGCGTCCCGGTACCAAAGCGTCCCGGTACCCCTGTGACGCGTTATAGTGGGACGCTTCGGTACCGGGACGCTTCGGCACCGGGACGCTTCGGTACCGGGACGCTTCGGTACCGGGACGCTTCGTGATGTACCCGCTTCGTCAATCCCCGCGAGAAGGAAATCGATCACCTCCCACGTGCAAAACGTAGTCATATTGACTAGCCAGAATAGCGCGGTAGCGTATTGTGCTAGGCAGAAAAGCGCGCTTTTCTGTATTCTTGTTAAATTTCGGAGCTTGTTTTGAATACAACCTATCATATCTATATGTTTTTGGATTCAGGAAATGATAAAAAATAAAATGAAATCATTTTTGGATCGATTTCTTACATTTTAATCGTAAGACTAATTAATCTATTTTCGTTAATTGTGATCACATTTTAAGAGTAAACATGACATATGTATATATGTTTAGATTCAGAATGTGATGAAGAATACGATGCAATCAATTTTAAATCTGTTTGCAAAAAATCGATTTTAATGACAACTTTAATGAGCAAACTCATTAATTAATTTTTAAGCCTCCAAGCTGAAATTCAATACCAAAGATTGGGCTTCGTCGAAGATTACTTGACCAAAATTTTAACCAATTTGGTTGAAAAATGATAGCGTGACAGTGCTGCCGCAACTTTCACGAAAAGCCGGATATGAAGTCATCAAAGAAATTTATCACAAACATTTTTTTTCTGGAGATACCATACTCAGGATTCTTCATGTCAAGTTTCATGAAGATCGGTCCAGTAGTTTTCTCTGAATCACTCTACACACACACACACACACACATACACCACGACCCTCGTCTCGATTCCCCCCTCTACGTTAAAACAGCTAGTCAAAACTTGACTAAATGTAAAAAGAAGTGCATAACGTCTAGAACATGCTCAACTCTCTACATAGCCTTGAACTTTGGAAGGGACAGCTCATAAAGAGTGTCTCTTGACAAGGGCTGTATGACTGAAGACACACACAGAGACTGGTGGCCCGCCAGGCAATCAGGAGATCTGGGTGAAGACCTACCGGGACCTGTCTGCACACAAGCCTCAACTCGTCAGATCCGACTGACAGGCGAGCAGGGACTGCATGCACCAGACAGACACTGACCTTAGATGGCCTTGGCAGGCCTGGGCTGACCCCTCATAACCACCTCTTCTCTCCGCCCCATCGACTCCCTCCACGCCCTTTTCCTGTCGTCTGTCCATCATCCCCTCCGTCCCGTCGTCCCCATTCTCCACTACCCCCTCCAACCCCTCGTCCACCTCCGCCACCTCCTCCCTTCCTTTTCTCACTCTCTCCATCATCCCCCCAGTTCCCTTGTCCCCATCCCTCATCCTCACTCACACCACCACCTCCCCCTCAAACTCAACCTTCTCAACCCTTCCCCTATCTCTTCTTTGAAGAGACTGGGGAATGAAAACGGACGAGCCCCCCCCTCCCCCAGCCCCACACCACTCCACACCACACCCCATTCCCCGCCTCATCTGGCCCTAAATTACTTCTCGTCAAAGGACTGGTGGTGACAAATGACGGACACGGTCAGTCACCGGGCAGCGGTCAAGCCATGCTGGTCTTTGAGTCATCCTCTGCATGTTCTTGGCCCAATAACCTGTCAGTCAGCCAGTATCTGACCGCTGGTCAGCAGTGACTTTTGCCTTGGCCCAGTAGCAGGCAAGGTCAGGCAGTAGCTACAGAGAAGCCGTCGTCAGTCAACTGTCTTCCTACGGTTGCAGCTAATTGGCGCATCGAGTCCATTTGTCGATGGGGGGTTGAAGGCAAGGGTAGGAGGTGAAAAGAGAGAGAGAGAGAGAGAGAGAGAGAGAGAGAGAGTGAGAGGGAGTGAGAGTGAGAGAGAGAGTGAGAAAGAGAGTGAGAGAGAGATAGAGAGAGAGAGAGAGACAGAGAGAGAGAGAGAGAGGGAGGGAGAGAGAGAGAGAGAGAGAGAGAGAGAGAGAGAGAGAGAGAGAGAGAGAGAGAGAGAGAGAGAGAGAGAGAGATACTACATTGACATTACAACAATAGAAAGCACAGGTTTGCATACTATGATCTTTGGTTACTTTTGCATGTGTCTTTTGCTGCATCTTTACTTGTTTTTACTTGTACATTATTATCGAGTTATTTCAAACTTGAAAGCCCCAGTACAGACAACTTCGCGAATTGAATCAATAACGACGACAAGCAAAGAGAAAAACACAAATCTTGATAAGAACAAATACAAAAGAACACGCATTTAAACACACACACACACACACACACAAACACACACACACACACACACACACACACACAACACACACACAACACACACACACACACACACACACACACACACACACACACACACACATCTTTCTCGTTTAATCCAGAAACAATCTCGCTTGAAGGGCAGATCAGTTTACCCAATTCTAGAAAATATGAAATAGGGGACACAATCAATTTTTAGCGCAAAAACGGCCAAAACACCACTGACAAAACAGAGTAGGAAAATCCTATCTCATATCCGCTGTAAATTGAAATTGGATCAGCTTGTCCATTGTGAATATGCTTTTCAGAAAATCTATTTCTCTTTCAGTTTATGGGTATTGTCAAGGGGCTTGCAAACAGCGTTGAATGTATAGGCGGGATTGTCACCTAAAATGCAATTTTTCGAAAAGCCTCTTAAGCGATATCATTTTGACGCCCCAGTAAATGACAATGCAAAAATTCCCCAAAGGTATTGTTCCCAACGATATTAGGCTAGTGATTGCTTTTACATCAAACCGACACAGCAGGGCAGTCAAGTCGCGATCAAGTCTAAACTTGTCATGCGTTCAGAAAATAAGTAGATACGTGACTCAGAGGTAGTGTCTATAATTCTTTAGACTTTTTCTTTTCAAACATAATTATCTGTTCATGTACACATGTGTCGCTCATACTACTTCGTTAAACCCGTTACTCTATCAAAACAAACATGTTTGTATATGGGTCATGTCATGAGCGTTGGTGTTTTAGCACAAAGAATTGTTGCCTGATAACATATAATATCCACTTGCGCAGTTAATTGTGCGTACGGGTGACTGTACAATCTGTGACCAATATTATAGTTTATTTATGACTATTTACAATTCCATTGTTTGTAAGCGGTCTGTGTGTGGCACAAATAAAGGCAAAGTTATTTGTGTGTGTGTGTGCGTGTGTGTGTGTGTGTGTGTGTGTGTGTGTGTGTGTGTGTGTGTGTGTGTGTTGCATGTGTTCGTGCGTGTGCGTGTTCGTGCGTGCTTGCGTGCGTGCCGCGCGCGCGTGTGTGTATGTGTGTGTGTGTGTGTGTGTGTGTATGTGTGTGTGTGTGTGTGTATGTGCGTGCGTGCGTGCGTGCGTGCGTGTGTGTGTGTGTGTGTGTGTGTGTGTGTGTGTGTGTGTGTGTGTGTGTGTGTGTGTGTGTGTGTGTGTGTGTTACAACAGACACTAAACTGTTCATTCTTCCTTTGCCTCGTTTTTGTTCCTTGTCCACCCTTCGAATCCAGCATTCCCACTCCCTTGTTACTTCCAACTGACAATACACCGAATCTCATTCCTACTATGTACACGACATAGAGAATAGCGGTGATTTATTATAGTGAAAGTACATGATTAAGGCAATGTATAGGGTTTGACCATGCAATTCCATTATAGTCAACAGATGACCATTCTCAAACCCATTGTCTGGAAGCTTGACATTGCTATCCCTCCCCGTCTTTTCTGTCTCCGTATTCGCTTCGCTCCCCTTCTTTGCCTGGTCCTTACTGACCACTCATCGTTCCTGAATTCATCCCGACAAAACAAACCGTTGATTACTGTGGTGAATTATCAGAAACAACGGCAGACATAGCCTGCATTGGAGTGCGAGTCGGCAATTCATTCTAGCACAATAGCAAACTAATGTCTATGTTGAATCTCGTTGATGGAAGATCATTGATAATGCTTCCCTTAGACGCCCCCACCCACTCCCATCGCGCCCCACGCCCGCTTCCCTTTTGCACCATCGCCGTCCGAGGGAGACCATGCAATCCGTTTATAGCAGAATTATTCATGGTTAAATAATGATTACTTCTAATGTCACGGTCTATAGGCTGACATTAACGTTCTCTCCCATTTTCCTAGTTTTCCACCAAATTTACCATCCGTAACACTCACCCCCATTTCAGTCCAAATGCAACCCTTGCCCCTCCTCCCCACATCTACTGACCACACACACCTGTGA
>NW_027126418.1:0-5000 GCF_037325665.1 Littorina saxatilis | reverse complement strand
TTTTCTTGAATCTTTTTTCTGACTCTTATGCTCTAACTTTGTGCTGCTCTAAGAAACGCAACACCTAATTTTTATCGCTCACCTGGCGAAGTCTTAACTGCTGCAAGGAAAGAAAAAAAATCCTCCGCCATCAAAAGCTAGATCAAAGCAGAAAACCTGGCCAATCGTCTCCCTGAGCAGACGACATAATTAATCAGGTGGTCAATTATAGACCGGAAGCGAAAGGCCCCACGGGAGTAAAAATTGCCGGGTTGGGTTTAAATCCTGCGGATGTCGCAACGGCGTAAAGACGCTCCACAACACTGAAGCAGAGAAAGTGATGCATTATTTGGAGGCAGGATTATTACGCACAGAACTATAGCGTTAATCCACGTAGGTTGTTATGCTCAAGTCTGTCCAATAAAAACATTTATGTGTGTGTGTGTGTGGGTGTGTGTGTGTGTGTGTGTGTGTGTGTGTTTTCTACCTCAAAAGAATAGTATTATAGGCTATTTTCTGGTGGAAAAAGGATTTTGTTTGCTTTGCTTATTTTGTGTTTTTAATGACGGTCGAAGCGCGTACATAGTTTAAGAAATAAGAAAAGCTAGTCTGCGAGTTTTGTTTTGGTTTTGCTAATTGTATTCAACAACAAAATTCCAGAAATAAATGTATTCCTACCTTTTTATTCATGTGTACATTGTTGTGTGTCCCTCATTTTGCAATTCAGCTTGTTTTAAACTTGTTATGGCAAAAAGTGGCACGACATTTTGGCCCCAAAACATGTTTTAGGTTCTCAGCCTTTTTAGGTACTCTGAACAACATATTACATGATACAATCATTGTGAGATGTAAATTTGTCCCCATCATCCTCTTCATTGCTACAAAGTGATCATTTTCAAAGTGATTTATACTTACATTTGACATCAGTGTAAAAACTGTTGACGATGTTTTCTTATAACCGTTTTGTGAGCACCAGTGCCGTTATTGGGAAATATCCATCTTCTAGACTAACTGTTCTTGCAATGATTGCGTGTTTGCCAGACTACAGTTTGACTTCATGAACACAACGGTTTTTATCAGCTTCGACAAATGTTCGGACTAAATAAAAATATGACGACGAACGGAATCGGGACTCCTGAAACTGGAGAGTGGACGAATAAACCGCTCGACGATTCAAATTCATTTAATCAATTAGCATTTTCGAGCTAATCATTAAAGGTATAATTATCTAAATTACAGCACAGCAAATGACACTTAACATATTTAAGGTCGTATTCGCCACAAAACTTCCCAAAATGACCTCCTTAGATAGTCGGTCTTTACATGGCGTCATAAACGAAATGTCTTCACAGGTCTGCAGCGATTTAAAATGTGGGACTCGGCATCTGCAATCTGTCTATGCTTTTGCAGCTCTCCTTATGCACGTATAACCTTTTCTCGGCCAGCTATGCTGACTTCAAAATTAGTAGGTGTAAGGCGCGGTCATTACCAGTTCCTTGTCCATCATGACAAGTGAGTGAATATCGTTCCACTACTACCTCATGCTCGCCCACGCTGCCATATCTTGACCACTCCCACACCACCTTCGCTTGCTCATATTTTTACTTTCCTTACTAATTTGACCTGGTCAGTTTCTCAGTCTTGCGGCCCATCATATGCTAACCCGGTAAATTAGCAGCCCAACCCTGTTTTGCCCCATGTTTGCCCCCCCCCCCCCCCTTGCTTCTATGACCCTTGGACACTCCTTGTTATCGGTAGGTACTACTAGTACTCTTATCCTTACGTCCCCTTCAGCCCCTCCCCCCCCCCCCCCACGCCCAATCACTCAAGATTTTCGCCAGCCTTTACCCCGTTGACCTTCATTAACAATACGAATGAAACTGTTAAAAAAATGTCTCTGCCTGGGTGCCTACTTCTTCTTTGTTCATGGGTTGAAGCTCTGCTGATCTTTTACGCGAATGACCGATTTTACCCCGCCATTCGGGCAGCCATACGCCGATTTCGGGGGAAGCATGCTGGATATTTTCGTGTTCCTATAACTCGCCGAACTCCATGGGTGCCAAAAGCTAATATCATGAGATTTTGAAAATGCAAAAAATATTTTCAAGACAATGAGTATGTTCCAGCTATCTTTGTCTTACGTACTGTCATGCCTTTTTTGGCCAATGCCGATGACGCAAGTGAGTACAAGGTTATTATATTATTATTCAGCCATCAACTCACTCCGGCAGGTGAATGAATATTTAGCCATATCTTGAGCTTTTTCAGCTCAATTTCATCCGGTCATACCTTCGTTATTCTTACTTATTCCCCCCTCTGCTTCTTTACCTCTGTAAACTTGTAGGGGTAGTTATTTTTCGATAATGACCCAGCAACCAAACAAATAACGACCCAGCAACAGCCTGAATCCTCGATAGTGCAATGGGTTGAGAGGTTGTTCTGTTTCGGTACTACTTTTTGCGACTGAAAAGTTCAGAACGCTCTAATGTACGAAGTATACATCTCTGGAGCAAACAATACAAACATACCGCATTTAAATTAACAACTACAGGCCTGAACACATGAATCTCCATATAAAATCCATGAGTTCGGTTGTTTTCTGAATCTCATCTGCCGTGGCTCAAGCCGTTCATCACAAGCAATTTCCCAAGACAAGTAACTCATACTTTGTCTAGCGACAAGAGTAGTTCCCCTTCTTTTCACTCAGTTCCTTCGACAACAGACTGCAATCCGACGGTCAGTTTTCAACAATATTTCATTTAATAAACAGATCACACGCAACCAAATGCACACATCTCATCAATTTAAACAACATAAAGGGGTTTCATACACTATTTTCCCCGGAAAACTGAACTTCATACAGTTTTTAACGTTGGAACACGGGTGCAAAAGTTCGTCTGCTAGTCCCATTTGACGAAAAAACATTACCCTAAGCGATACCAAAACATATACAGAACACACAATATCTGCCTTTGCCGCCACAGCAGAATAACAGCATATCTGTGTACTTGATTTTAGCCTAAAATAGGAAAACTGACAAGAAGTGTTAACAGAATGGAATGATTTGCACGGAACTATACAACCGCGCATTAATCGATCGCCTGCGCAGGTTGACTGGTTGAGAGAATAGGATTCGATCAAACTTTCGCAAAAAAACTCCTCTTTTCTTTGAATAACTGAAGAAAGGAGGAATAAAGAGGTTACACACCTCGTCTCAGTGATTATCAAAAATAATGGTCTCAGTTCGCGGTCATGAAAAAGCTCGCTAAAGCTCGCATTTTTCATGATCCGCTAACTTCGACCATTATTTTTGATAATCACTGAGACTCGGCATGTAACCTCTACTTATTATCACCTGGCCATTAATAACCCTGCGCCCATCCCCCTGTGCATACCTGCAAATCAGAAGCCCATCCTTATAGTTACCTGCATGAAGAGTCGAGTGAATTTCGATGGATTTCGACCAGCTGACCGACCGAGAGAAGAGCCCGAAAGGCGCATTTCAATGATGATCTCTTCACTCATTTCTTGTAACGTGCAGGTTCCACTACTCGAGTACCCTCCCCGATGTTCCACACCTATATCCGCCAATCCCACCTCATCCGTCTTCCTTCCACTACCGGCCTACCTCTTCCATCCCGTTAACCCACTGAAAAAAAGAAAGAGAGAACGATTTATGTCCTACAGGCTAAATATTTTGCCTCTTACGGACAAGATATGGGTTATATGATCATTCGAGTTTTATGCCCTCATGGCTTTTGATGAGATACACAAGTGTATGCGTGTTTAGGTGCTATCAGCCATCTGCACATATGGCACAATGACCGAAGTCTTTTACGTGCCATTGTGGTGACACGGGGGTGGGACATGGCTTCCGTCTCTGGGTCTTCACATAAAGTTGACCCTTGTCCGTTCCGGCCCGACTTCGAACCTGCGACCATCTGATCACAAGTCCTGTGCTCTACCAACTGAGCTACCGGGGCCGCATAACCCACTGACCTTCATCATGATCACAGGTGTTATATCTGGACCACAATCGATCAGCCATGGCCAGCGGGAGTTTCAATCGGATAAACTGAGAAAGGGGTGAGTACAGGGAGTTTATCAACAAATGTCATCACTTGACCACAGGTGTCTTCCTGCGCTACCCATCGTTCATTTGCCCTCAGCAAGTCCTGATGCCTGCTGGTGTTAGTGATAATTATACATGATTTGTTCTGTACAGGTACAGACTTGGCCTTAATTCTGCAAGTGCATTGATGTTAATAGTAATAATTACGTATGTATAACCTTGACCTTGATTCTGTTTAAATGGTAATTAAATTACAACAAAACCGGTTAGTTCTGTAAAGGTACTTCATTGGTTTTAATTCTGCCCGTGAATTTGGATAAAACGGTAATTCATCACCATTTGTTCTGTACAGGTACACCCTTGACCTTAATTCTGCGTAATGCATCACGATTCTCTGGATGTATGCGCCATTGGCCTTGATTCTATTTAGTGCATAAATGTTAATGGCGGTTTCATTTTGCTTGTTTTTTTTATAGGTGCACTCTTCGGCAGTACTTTTTCTGCATGCGTTACGATTTTTTTCTGTACAGAAATCGCTCATTCACTCACCCTCTAAAAAAATGAAACCTCCATTGGCATCAAGTTTGCATTTTTCCGTCGCTCATCATTTACTATTTGCCTATTGTCTGTTCCCTTTTACGACTTGCTGGTATACGATCTTATGGTTTTTTTTATGCGGTTTGAAATAAGATTTTCTTTAGTTGACTTTTTTTGGTTGAAAGTTTTGATTTGTGTGACACTGGAAATATGTTCTTTTTCACGAGACGGCTCAAGTAAATGAGTTTAAGAGATCGAGCGTCCGTCGGAAGAAGAACAATAGTTTAACAACAAAATCGTAACTCTCCGCAATGTTCACAGGTATGCGTGTGGCTTAAAAAAAAATGCATACTCTGAGATGGAAAAAAATAGAGGAAAAAAACTAAACAAAACAAAACAAAACAAAACAAAA
>NW_027126417.1:0-8918 GCF_037325665.1 Littorina saxatilis | reverse complement strand
AAAGAGAGAAAGATAGAGACAGAGACAGAGAGACCAAGATAGACTATACAGAGACAGACAGACAGAAATACAGACAGACAAACAGAAAGACAGACGGACGGACGGACGGACGGACGGACGGACGGACGGACGGAGATAGTGAAAGACAGAGAGAGTGTGAGACAAAGACCAAGCAAATGAGAACGAAAGAGAAAAATAACTGGGAAACAAGTCGCGTGAAGCGATATAAAAACATTAAGTCAAACTGTCGGCATCAAAGTAATAGATTAACACCCAAAAAAAGTCATCGCAGAGACTATAATATTAAGATAGTCTCGACTAACCACACCCAAAGACCTAGACGGGTCACGCTCGTCTCCGTGTAGCTGCGAACGCAGTACCTACATTCATTCAAGACTTTTAAAGAGTATACTTTTCATTCCTTATACATGCTACATTTCGTTCTCAATAAGTCTGAACATGTTGATATTTCTGATGCCTTTCATTGTTTAATCATACGTACTACATTGATTGTATGGCATGTCTTATGTAAATGTGCTTGAGCGTTATTACTTGCTACGTAGTTGTTTAACTTTTACTATTCCTCAATTTACGAAGACTTTTTTCTCTCTACTTTGTACATGCTATTGTTTGTTCGAAACTTGTGTTCATTATGCATTTGATAATAATGTTTTATGGTTGTTTGTGTGAATGTTTTTGTTAATTTGTTTGGCTGCTTGTTTGTTTGTTTGTTTTGTTGTTTGTGTCAATTTTGGTTTGTTTGTTTGTTGTTTGTTGCATGTTTTGTTTTGTTATTTTAACATTTATAAAACACATTATCATTAGATTAGTCCCTCTCATGGGCGAGGGCTGGATGTGAAAAAAACACCTGTTTGCTTATGCCATTACTCTCGTTAATAAAGAATGTGTCTAGACTTGTATTGTCTTGTCTTGTCTTCTCTCTCTCTCTCTCTCTGTCTCTCTCTCTCTCTCTCTCTCTCTCTCTCTCTCTCTCTCTCTCTCTCTCTCTCTCTCTCTCTCTCTCTCTCTCTCTCTCTCTCGCAGCTTACAGTTTTGTCGCGTCAGTGCAATCTACTCTATAATACTTTTCTCATGTCATATTAACTCACTTTTTCATGAATGCAATGTATTTTAAGTTGCTGTATAATATGTTCTTACTTCAGTTTATTTATAAACACGTTGCAGTTGTGTTCTGTATTTCTTTATTCGTTAGCCATTTTGGACTAGTCCCTCTTTAAGGCGAGGGCCAGATGTAAAAAACACTCCATTACACTCGTGAAATAAAGAATTGTTCTTGTTGTTCTTGTTCTTGTTTTCTCTCTGTGTCTATGTCTGTCTGTCTGTTTGTCTGTCTGTTTGTATGTCTGTCTGTCTGTCTGTATGTCTGTCTGTTTGTCTGTCTGTTTGTCTGTATATCTCTCTCCAATCAACAGTTTTACACTGGCATTT
Organism: Littorina saxatilis; assembly: GCF_037325665.1. Lineage (NCBI taxonomy): Eukaryota > Metazoa > Mollusca > Gastropoda > Littorinimorpha > Littorinidae > Littorina > Littorina saxatilis. The sequence goes on along the minus strand of NW_027126417.1, from coordinate 7,469 downwards.
TGTTTTTCGTACCCCGTGTAAAGGGAAATGACCGCAACCACACAATTATTCTTGTTCATACGTATCTTAGTTCCCTTTAATACATAGTGTTAGTTTTGCGCATCCAACATTTCAAGGGGGTGCATGATTTTCGTGATCTGATTGCTCGCCAACGCTACATAGGCTAATGCTTCTTTCATACATTATTGGCACACGAAGCTTTCACGAGCCAGATAAATTGACAGACGCATGACTTCATTGCAGTGTTAATAATGCACGTGTCCAGATTGTGACAATAACAGCATTTCTTTTTCTTCAGAAGAGAACGTACTGCCAATGTCAAGGGTATCGGCGTGTCGATATGGGCTATTCAATGTCTGCTTCATTGTGAACTAAAGGTGTTGTTTTGCACATGGCACATAGCCATTTGGCTTATGCATTGCTGTGCGTCAAAACGAAATTTATTTAGGCTATACGTAGAATTGTGTATGTGTTAGGATCGAAGTGTGCGTTCGCACGCATGCGAAGGGGGGGGGGGGGAGGGGGAGGAGGGGGGGAGGAGGGGGGGGGGGCAGGAAGGGGGGAGGGGTGTGGGGGTGGTATCAGCGAGAAAACAAAAATGAGAAAAACATGATTCTAAACGTATTCTACAGAACTTGACATTCTTTCAGAATCATACAAAGAGCCCACATTTACTCTCAACTGCGCAGTTTGGATGGCATTATCCACTCGATTTAAGCTATACAATAATGAAAACCTTGCATGACGTAAGCTCAAATTACGTGCTTAGCAGTATGCCCAGACTAAAAACTACACAATCCACAACCTCGATTTGAGCCAATGCCGTTCAAATGGCAATGTGTCATTTCTTCCCAAAGTAAAATGCTGTGGCATACACCATTCATGGACAGCTGCACTGACAGGCCGGTGACGGCAACATCTTCATTTGAGCTGGTTCCTTTGCGTGCAATGTTAAAAGAAGGAGAGAGAGAGAGAGAGAGAGAGAGAGAGAGAGAGAGAGAGAGAGAGAGAGAGAGAGAGAGAGAGAGAGAGAGAGAGGGAGGGAGAGAAACAGAGAGAGAGACAGAGAGAGAGAGAGACAGAGAGAGACAGAGACAGAGAGAGAGACAGAGAGAGAGAGAGACAGAGAGAGAGAGAGAGAGAGAGAGACAGAGAGAGAGACAGAGAGAGACAGAGAGAGAGACAGAGAGAGAGATAGACAGAGAGAGAGAGAGAGAGAGAGAGACAGAGAGAGACAGAGAGAGAGAGACAGAGAGAGAGAGACAAAGACAGAGAGAGAGAGACAGAGAGAGAGAGAAAGAGAGAGAGAGAGACAGAGAGAAAGAGACTCAGAGAGAGAGAGACAGAGAGAGAGAGAGAGAGAGAGAGAGAGAGAGAGAGAGAGAGAGAGAGAGAGAGAGAGAGAGAGAGAGAGAGAGAGAGCTGAACTGAACTGATCTTTTTTTAAATTTTTTTAACAAGGATACAGATTTAAGGCTATGTCATTTCTTACTTCAGTTTATCCTTCACTCACACACACACACACACACACACACACAAACACACACACACACACACACACACACACACACACACACACACACACACACACACAAACACACATACACATATGTGTTTAAGCCTATGCTATGAAGCAAGTCAATTAGGCCTTACCCCATGAACATCTCTTTTGTTTCCTTATTCATTTGTTTTTTGATTGCTTGTCGTTTGCCAAGGAATGCCAGAAGAAGAAACAGTTAGCACGCAATAGTCAGTAAACAGTTTCTGATATTCAGACTAGTATTAGCTTTGAACAAGAGCCAATAAGTATTCCATACTAGTTAGTGCCATGACAAGACACGCTGGCTCTTCTCCACAGCGCACCTATACATGTATATAATATTCTTGTCACCTACCGATATACGCTCTCTGGAATATAAATACATTTTTTTCCAAACACGCACCTTCAAAGGTGCCCTTGCCTGTGCTCTACACAAATATCCTATCTTCCCGCATGAACTAAGTATTCAAACTTAACCGCGCACACCCTTTTCTCCTTTCATTATTTCTATGCATTGTAGATTTTAAAAGGAGAGACCGACCGTTTTGAAAATTATGTCAAGCGGGAGACTGAAATTGCTGCTCTTTCAAGACAGTTTAGGCACAAGTGAAGCCTTTCATTCGTGGATTTGTTTTCTTCTTAGTTGTGTATATTTTTCACACAACGTTGTTTGCTACCATCAGTTACTCCAAAAACCTTATTTAGCTCGCAGTGGTGTCTTTCTGGAATTTAGAATGTTGAGGCAAACAATTTGAATTGTTAGGTACATTCTGAGTTAATACGAGTATTGTACAGTGCCAAGTGAAGATCATTGTTCATTTCTTTCTGATGCACCGCGCATAATAAACTCCGATAACACGTTCAGTGAGGGGCTTAAGCCGATGGGCTTAGGCCTTGACTAGTCATACATCTCTTAGCCAACATGCTATTGTATTTGACAACAAAAGGGCTTTGTGAACGGCCTCCCCAAATAACCGCAGTACAGTTTTATTGGAAAGGTTTGGGTTGAAATTGTGCCAAATGTATTGTGTCTGAAGACGGGACGTTGTATTACGTAAGAAAAGTGTCACATTTGAGTGTGTCCTAATCCCATTGCTCGTTTACTAACCAAAGTGTGCACGGGGAAAGTCAAGTTTTGAAGCTAGATGCCTTTGCACAGCAGATTCTTTTTTTCGTAGTCTGTGCCTTTACATACACATGATATAGTTCCTTCATTTTTACATTTAGTCAAGTTTTGACTAAATGTTTTAACGTAGAGGAGGAATCGAGACGAGGGTCGTGGTGTATGTGCGTGCGTGCGTGCGTGTGTGTGTGTGTGTGTGTGTCTGTGTGTGTGTGTGTGTAGAGCGATTCAGACTAAACTACTGGACCGATCTTTATGAAATTTGACATGAGAGTTCCTGGGTATGAAATCCCCAGACGTTTTTTTCATTTTTTTGATAAATGTCTTTTATGACGTCATATCCGGCTTTTCGTGAAAGTTGAGGCGGCACTGTCACGCTCTCATTTTTCAACCAAATTGGTTGAAATTTTAATCAAGTAATCTTCGACAAAGCCCGGACTTCGGTATTACCAGCAAAAGTAGAATTATGTCTGCCAAACGTTGCACAGGTCGAATTAACCTCCTTTTGACAGTGCCGACTGATCAGTTGAGTTTTACGTACTCTTACAACCATAAGAAAATAGGAGAAGCTTGCCTCTTCCGTTGGAGGTTTTGGGTTCGATCCAGTGCGAATACAAATACCCGATTTTTCCGAGCGCTGACCAGTGGGTTTCTGCCTCTATTTAGACCTGAGGAAAGCAAAAGCAGCGAGGGAGAGGAGTGGCCACCGCCCTCATATTACCACCCGCGGGTTAGGGGAGCCCCATATTGGTTGGGACGAGAAAGAATTTACCCGATGCTCCCCAGCATGTCGTAAGAGGCGACTAACGGATTCTGTTTCTCCTTTTACCCTTGTTAAGTGTTTTTTGTGTAGAATATAGTCAATTTTTGTAAAGATTTTAGTCAAGCAGTATGTAAGAAATGTTAAGTCCTTTGTACTGGAAACTTGCATTCTCCCAGTGAGGTGATATAGTGTACTACGTTGCAAGCCCCTGGAGCAAATTTTTGATTAGTGCTTTTGTGAACAAGAAACAATTGACAAGTGGCTCTATCCCATCTCCCCCCTTCCCCCGTCGCGATATAACCTTCGTGGTTGAAAACGACGTTAAACACCAAATAAAGAAAAAGAAAGACCGCCCTCATAAAGCCCGCCCGTGATTTCTGACATCTCGGTCCCCAACGACTAGCATGGTTATGGGAACACCTTCGCCTTTACCATTTAGGACCAGTTGCAGGTATAACCAACTGTTTGTTCAAATTCTTCATGCATTGATTGTTTTTAATCTGATCTCTAAAACAATCTTTTTGAAGTTGAAAGTCATTCAAATAAAGAGGAATTACGGCTGCTGTGTATTTGTTTTGATTTTTTTTTAAACACTGGTAGTGAAACCAACAGTATTCGCTCAAAACAGGGGACACGTCTATTTCTAGAAAAAATATTTACACTTCATGAAAGAAAGTTGTAAAGAAAATTTCACACAATGATTCGTGCACCACATTTCTTTCAAAGTGTCCAGTTATCTCGATTTATAATGTTGAAAACTGCTGAAAGTCATTGAAACAGACTATAGTGTACTTTTAGGTTTATGAACAATTCTGTATGATGCTAAATTCATTTATGACTTTCCCGATTTAAAGGCACAGTACGCCTCCCGTAAACCATCACAGATACTGTCAGGCTTTTACACACAGTACAAACACCTTTCCATTTGAACACTCACCAAATGGGAACATCCTAGGTGCGCCCTACGTAAAGAGCGAGCAATTTTCAAAGAATTAATTTTTCGGATTGAGACCATCTCAATTGGACCCATCCTGAACTCAGGTCAAAAATGAGTTACTTCCCTTCAACTGGCGATAGCCGTGGAGCGATGATTGTGCGTTTTGGCGCTAGACCTAACTTTTAAAATCTAAATAATAAATTGACAGCTTGTTTCACAAACATTCTTAAATCATAAAAAAAATATTTTTTCATCAAGACAAGATCAGTACAATTCGAAGTTTTGAAAGTTTGAAAAAAGAAAAGCCCGGAAGCAGGGTCACGCAAGGTCGTGGTTTTCGTAGCAGACGATGGTTTATAGGCAGTCAAAAGCCATCGTCAGTTCGTCCCCACGTTCGGCGAGAGATTTATTTCTCAGAGTCAACTTTGTGTGCAGACTCTCCTCGGTGTCCGAACACCCCCGTGTGTACACGCAAGCACAAGACCAAGTGCGCACGAAAAAGATCCTGTAATCCATGTCAGAGTTTCGGTGGGTTATAGAAACACGAAAATACCCAGCATGCTTCCTCCGAAAACGGCGTATGGCTGCCTAAATGGCGGGGTAAAAAACGGTCATACACGTAAAATTCCACTCGTGCAAAAAACACGAGTGTACGTGGGAGTTTCAGCCCACGAACGAAGAAGAAGAAGAAGAAGAAGAAAATTACAAACTGACGACTGCATTGTGAAAAAGGGAAACTGGATCACACGGGTTCACGATGGCTCAGGGGTAAGATAAACCACGCAAAAATAAATTCTTTGAAAATTGCTCGCTCTTTACGTAGGGCACCTAGGATGTTCCCGTTTGGTGAGCGTTCACATGGAAGGGTGTTTGTACTGTGTGTAAAAGCCTGACAGTATCTGTGATGGTTTACGGGAGGCTTACTGTGCCTTTAATGTATGAAAGAACCCATTGTTATTCTGCGAATAAGATATTTTCCTAATTACAGTGGTTTCGTTGTTCGTAAAATCATTTGATGAACATTGTTGCAAACACACATTCGAACATCTTTTGACGTTATGGATTTACGTAAGCATTTGATTAAAACATAGTTAGTGATTGAGAACGCTAAAAATAGCTCCGAAGTAGCGAAGTTGGTGTGTTTCATCTGCATTTGTTTAGTTTTTTGCACACTCTGGTGCTAATGTAAGTGATCAGGACGATAAGAGTAACGAACGGACCACCAAGAAATCGTATTTGCAGCAGGGTGCGCTCTATGTTTTTAGTCTTGATGATCCTGAATATATTTTGCAGAAAAAAAATATTCAATAAGAAAAGGCTACGAATTCTTCGAAATTGCGGTGCACCTCGAGGCCGATGTCTGCTCTTTAATCGTAGGTCAGTGTTTAACACCAAAAACAACGCAAAAGACACGTTCGAAGTGCATAACTGCACAAGATGAAAGCGTGTTATTTTTGTCTCCCTGTTTTGGGGACTTCCGATTTTCCGCGAGAGTTACCTTCTCTTAGCTTGGTTATGTCTACAAGTAGTTGGCTTATCTTGGGACTGTGCGTGTTGCGACGAGTAAACACGGCAGACACGTCATCGGGGTAACGAAATGGGTCGACAAAAACTACCAAACGACGTTTAAAGGTGGTCGTCTACATTTTTGCTTTTTTTCAATAATCTTATGGTTAGATTTTGCTAAAAAGTTATGTCAGATGATGAATGAACCATGGGGAAAAAAGTTATAGAAAAAAAAATATATGTAAAAAAAGATTTTATTTTGGGGTAGCGTGACTCACGCTTCCAATATTTTGTTTTCTGTTTGCTGAGAACATGTGCTTTGCCTAAAAATACTGACCAATCAAATTCATGTCACTATGCTTATAGCCACGCCCAAACAAGTGCAGCAACAGTTTGACACTGGAGCGCTGTGCACGCTTTTTTTTAAACGCACGAAATGCACGGGATTTGAGAGGAGTTTTGCGCTTGGCATTTTCCAAATAAGGATATCCTACTATGAGTACTACGCTGGAATACTGCAATGAATTTTCAAACGGCTACACTGGCTTCGTCTTTCCTGATCGAAAGGGGGTGTATTGTTGATATTTGTAGATAATAGACTCTGCATTTTAATGGTCAAATGGCGATTTCGGAATAAAAATGTAGACAAGGACCTTTAAAGTGCGTTGTAACTGAGCGGGAACGACCGTGTGTTGTTTTCAGCAAACTTATCTACGCAGTTTAGAAGAAAACCGTTGACAAAAACAGCATCAGATATGGTCCGCTTCTTTGGTAAGTTGTGACTAGAATTGATTGTTGTTTAGAAGTGATGTCACAGTTATATCCTCCGCTTATACCTCTTTAAACCATATTCTACTCACAAACAAAACTGCGCGCGCCGCGAAACATCCGCTGTGTGTGTGTGTGTGTGTGGGGGGGGGGGGGGGGGGTGGGGGGGGGGGGTGGGTGGTCGTGTGTGGGTGGTCGTGTGAGCGTGTGCGTGCGTGTGTGTGCGTGTATGTGTGTGTTTATTTGTCTGTCTGTCTGTGTGTGTGTGTGTGTGTATGTGTGTGTGTGTGTGAGTGTGTGTGTGTACGTGTGTGTGTGTGTGTGTGCGCGTGTGTGTACATGTACATGTGTGTGTGTGTGTGTGTGTGTGTGGGTGGGTATGTGCCTGTCACCACCCATGCGTGCGTAGGTGCGTGTATGAAACTGTCTGTCTGTTTGTCTCACATGGCTTTTAGAGACACTAACTGACCATACCTGTCTCGTGTCTGTCCAGCAGCTGTCATCTTGGTGACGCTGGCCGTACTGCAATGGCCTCGTGTTGCTAACACCATGTCTGTCCGCTACCGGTCAGTGGGTGACATCATGCGTCTGACCTCTTCCACCCCCTTCTTTCCCACCACAACCTACCCAGAGACCACAACAGGTAGGTTCACTGGTGTTAGCAGAGCCCGAGTGGTATAGTGGTTAGCGCGCTGGCCTCTCACGCTAGCGGTCGGGGTTCGACCCCCACTCCATTCTAATACGGATCGCTCCTCTGTCCACACGGGTGGACATGAATACCTCACCAAACTCAGGGCCGGGGAAGACGAAAGCATGAAGGGAGAATGATGTA